>NW_026974557.1:0-57500 GCF_015220805.1 Pogoniulus pusillus
CTGCTTCAAAGGAAAGCAGCTAGGAGAAAGTTTCTTTTGCCAGTGTGTGAGGAGCTGGAAAGCTGCAGAATGGTGCAGGGGATTCCAGGCTAGGCCTTCCTGGCTGGGTCTATAAGCAGAAGAGTGTTTTTTAAACGGCATTTCTATGTTCTTCAATGGGGCTAGGATGTAAACGTGTTTCTGCTTCAAAGGAAAGCAGCTAGGAGAAAGTTTCTTTTGCCAGTGTGTGAGGGAGCTGGAAAGCTGCAGAATGGTGCAGGGATTCCAGGCTAGGCCTTCCTGACTGGGTCTATAAGCAGAAGGAATGCTTTTTCTAACGGCAATTCTATGTTTCTTCAATGGGGCTAGGATGTAAACGTGTTTCTGCTTCAAAGGAAAAGCAGCTAGGAGAAAGTTCTTTTGCCAGTGTGTGAGGGAGCTGGAAAGCTGCAGAATGGTGCAGGGGATTCCAGCTAGGCCATTCCTGGCTGGTCTATATAAAAAGGAATGCTTTTTCTAAACCGGCATTTCTATGTTCTTCAATGGGGCTAGGATGTAAACGTGTTTCTGCTTCAAAGGAAAGCAGCTAGGAGAAAGTTTTCTTTTGCCAGTGTGTGAGGGCAGCTGGAAAGCTGCAGAATGGTGCAGGGGATTCCAGGCTAGGCCATTCCTGCTGGTCTATAAGCAAAGGAATGCTTTTTTCTAACCGGCATTTCTATGGTTCTTCAATGGGCTAGGATGTAAACGTGTTTCTGCTTCAAAGGAAAGCAGCTAGAGAAAGTTTCTTTTTGCCAGTGTGTGAGGGCAGCTGGAAAGCGCAGAGAATGGTGCAGAGGAGATTCCAGGCTAGGTCCATTCCTAGGCTTGGCTCTATAAGGCAAAAGGAATGCTTTTTTCTAAACAGGCGTTTCTACTGGTTCTTCATTGGGGGCTAGGGATGTAAACGTGTTTCTGCTTCAAAAGGAGAAGGAGCTAGAGAAAGTTTTCTTTTGCCAGTGTGTTGAGGGAGCTGGAAAGCTGCAGAATGGTGCAGGGGGATTCAAGGCCTAGGCCATTCCTGGCTGGTTCTATAAGCAGAAAGGATTGCTTTTTCTAAACGCATTTCTATGTTTCTTCAATGGGGCTAGGATGTAAACGTGTTTCTGCTTCAAAGGAAAGCAGCTAGGAGTAAGTTTCTTTTGCCAGTGTGTGAGGGAGCTGGAAAGCTGCAGAATGGTGCAGGGGATTCCAGGCTAGGCCATTCCTGCTGGATCTATAAGCAGAAGGAGTGCTTTTTCGTAAACGAATTTCTATGGTTCTTCAATAGGGCTAGGATGTAAACGTGTTTCTGCTTCAAAAGGAAGCAGCTAGGAGAAAGTTTCTTTTGCCAGTGTGTGAGGAGCTGGAAAGCTACAGAATGGTGCAGGGGATTCCAGGCTAGGCCATTCCTGGCTGGGTCTATAAGCAGAAGGAGTGCTTTTTCTAAACGGCATTTCTATGGTTCTTCAATGGGGCTAGGATGTAAACGTGTTTCTGCTTCAAAGGAAAGCAGCTAGGAGAAAGTTTCTTTTGCCAGTGTGAGGGAGCTGGAAAGCTGCAGAATGGTGCAGGGATTCCAGGCTAGGCCATTCCTGGCTGGGTCTATAAGCAGAAGGATGCTTTTTCTAACGGCATTTCTATGTTCTTCAATGGGCTAGGATGTAAACGTGTTTCTGCTTCAAAGGAAAGCAGCTAGGAGAAAGTTTCTTTTGCCAGTGTGTGAGGGAGCTGGAAAGCTGCAGAATGGTGCAGGGATTCCAGGCTAGGCCATTCCTGGCTGGTCTATAAGCAGAAGGATTGCTTTTTCTAAACGGCATTTCTATGGTTCTTCAATGGGGCTAGGATGTAAACGTGTTTCTGCTTCAAAGGAAAGCAGCTAGGAGAAAGTTTCTTTTGCCAGTGTGTGAGGGAGCTGGAAAGCTGCAGATGGTTGCAGGGGATTCCAGGCTAGGCCATTCCTGGCTGGGTCTATAAGCTAAAGGATTGCTTTTTCTAACCGGCATTTCTATGGTTCTTCAATGGGGCTAGGATGTAAACGTGTTTCTGCTTCAAAGGAAAGCAGCTAGGAGAAAGTTTCTTTTGCCAGTGTGTGACGGAGCTGGAAAGCTGCAGAATGGTGCAGGGGATTCAGGCTAGGTCATTCCCTGACTGGGTCTATAAGCAGAAGGAGTGCTTTTTCTAAACGGAATTTCTATGGTTCTTCAATGGGCTAGGATGTAACGTGTTTCTGCTTCAAAGGAAGCAGCTAGGAGAAAGTTTCTTTTGCCAGTGTGTGAGGGAGCTGGAAAGCTGCAGAATGGTGCAGGGGATTCCAGGCTAGGTCATTCCTGACTGGGTCTATAAGCAGAAGGAGTGCTTTTTCTAAACGGAATTACTTGGTTCTTCAATGGGGCTAGGATGTAAACGTGTTTCTGCTTCAAAGGAAAGCAGCTAGAGAAAGTTTCTTTGCCAGTGTGTGAGGGAGCTGGAAAGCTGCAGAATGTGCAGGGATTCCAGGCTAGGCCCATTCTGGCTCGGCTCTATGAGCAGAAGGAGTGCTTTTTTCTAAACGAATTTCTATGTTTCTTCAATGGGGCTAGGATGTAAACGTGTTTCTGCTTCAAGGAAAGCAGCTAGGAGAAAGTTTCTTTTGCCAGTGTGTGAGGGAGCTGGAAAGCTGCAGAATGGTGCAGGGGATTCCAGCTAGGCCATTCCTGGCCTGGTCTATAAGCAGAAGGAGTGCTTTTTCTAACCGGCATTTCTATGTTTCTTCAATGGGGCTAGGATGTAAACGTGTTTCTGCTTCAAAGGAAAGCAGCTAGGAGAAAGTTTCTTTTGCCAGTGTGTGAGGGAGCTGGAAGCTGTAGAATGGTGCAGGGGATTCCAGGCTAGGCATTCCTGGCTGGTCTATAAGCAGAAGGAGTGGCTTTTCTAAACAGCATTTCTATGTTTCTTCAATGGGGCTAGGATGTAAACGTGTTTCTGCTTCAAAGGAAAGCAGCTAGGAGAAAGTTTCTTTTGCAGTGTGGACGGCAGCTGGAAAGCTGCAGAATGGTGCAGGGATTCCAGGCTAGGCCATTCCTGCTGGTCTATAAGCAGAATGGATTGCTTTTCTAAACGGCATTTCTATGGTTCTCAATGGGGCTAGATGTAAAGGTTTCTGCTTCAAAGGAAAGCAGCTAGGAGAAAGTTTCTTTTGCCAGTGTGTGACGGCAGCTGGAAAGCTGCAGAATGGTGGCAGCGGATTCCAGGCTAGAGCAATCCTGCTGGGTCTATAAGCAAAGGAGTGCTTTTTCTAAAGGCAATTTCTATGGTTCTTCAATGGGGCTAGGATGTAAACGTGTTTCTGCTTCAAAGGAAAGCAGCTAGGAAGAAGTTTCTTTTGCCAGTGTGTGACGCAGCTGGAAAGCTGCAGAATGGTGCAGGGGATTCCCAGGCTAGGTCCATTCCTGGCTGGGTCTATAAGCCAGAAGGAGTGCTTTTTCTAAAGGCAATTTCTATGGTTCTTCAATGGGGCTAGGAATGTAAACGTGTTTCTGCTTCAAAGGAAAGCAGCTAGGAGAAAGTTTCTTTTGCAGTGTGTGACGCAGCTGGAAAGCTGCAGAATGGTGCAGGGGATTCAGGCTAGGCCATTCCTGGCTGGGTCTACTAAGAAGAAGGAGTGCTTTTTCTAAACGGCATTTCTATGGTTCTTCAATGGGGCTAGGATGTAAACGTGTTTCTGCTTCAAAGGAAAGCAGCTAGGAGAAAGTTTCTTTTGCCAGTGTGTGAGGGAGCTGGAAAGCTGCAGAATGGTGCAGGGGATTCCAGGCTAGGCCATTCCTAGCTGGGTCTATAAGCAGAAGGAGTGCTTTTTCTAAAGAGGCAATTTCTATGTTTCTCAATGGGGCTAGGATGTAAACGTGTTTCTGCTTCAAAGGAAAGCAGCTAGGAGAAAGTTTCTTTTGCCAGTGTGTGAGGAGCTGGAAAGCTGCAGAATGGTGCAGGGGATTCCAGGCTAGGCCATTCCTGGCTGGGATATAAGCAGAAGGACAGCTTTTTTCTAAACGGCATTTCTATGGTTCTTCAATGGGGCTAGGATGTAAACGTGTTTCTGCTTCAAAGGAAAGCAGCTAGGAGAAAGTTTCTTGTGCCAGTGTGTGAGGGAGCTGGAAAGCTGCAGAATGGTGCAGGGGATTCCAGGCTAGGCCATTCCTGACTGGGTCTATAAGCAGAAGGAGTGCTTTTTCTAACGCATTTCTATGGTTCTTCATGGGGCTAGGATATAAATGTGTTTCTGCTTCAAAGGAAAGGAGCTAGGAGAAAGTGCATTTGCCAGTGTGTGAGGGAGCTGGAAAGCTGCAGAATGGTGCAGGGGATTCCAGGTTAGGCATTTCCTGGCTGGGTCTATAAGCAGAAGGAGTGCTTTTTCTAAACGGCATTTCTATGGTTCTTCAATGGGGCTAGGATGTAAACGTGTTTCTGCTTCAAAGGAAAGCAGCTAGGAGAAAGTTTCTTTTGCCAGTGTGTGAGGGAGCTGGAAAGCTGCCAGAATGGTGCAGGGGATTCCAGGCTAGGCCATTCCTGGCTGGGTCTATAAGCAGAAGGAGTGCTTTTTCTAAACGGCATTTCTATGTTCTTCAATGGGGCTAGGATGTAAACGTGTTTCTGCTTCAAAGGAAAGCAGCTAGGAGAAAGTTTCTTTTGCCAGTGTGTGAGGGAGCTGGAAAGCTGCAGAATGGTGCAGGGGATCCAGGCTATAGGCCATTCCTGGCTGGGTCCTATAAGCAGAAGGAGTGCTTTTTCTAAACGGCATTTCTATGGTTCTTCAATGGGGCTAGGATGTAAACGTGTTTCTGCTTCAAAGGAAAGGCAGGAAGAGAAAGTTTCTTTTGCCAGTGTGTGAGGAGCTGGAAAGCTGCAGAATGGTGCAGGGGATTCCAGGCTAGGCCATTCCTGCTGGGTCTATAAGCAGAAGGAGTGCTTTTTGTAAACCGAATTTCTATGGTTCTTCAATGGGGCTAGGATGTAAACGTGTTTCTGCTTCAAAGGAAAGCAGCTAGGAGAAAGTTTCTTTTGCCAGTGTGTGACGGGGCTGGAAAGCTGCAGAATGGTGCAGGGGATTCCAGGCTAGGCCATTCCTGGCTGGGTCTATAAGCAGAAGGAGTGCTTTTTCTAAAGGCAATTTCTATGGTTCTTCAATGGGGCTAGGATGTAAACGTGTTTCTGCTTCAAAGGAAAGCAGCTAGGAGAAAGTTTCTTTTGCCAGTGTGTGAGGCAGCTGGAAAGCTGCAGAATGGTGCAGGGGATTCCAGGCTAGGTCATTCCTGACTGGGTCTATAAGCATAAGGAGTGCTTTTTCTAAACGGCATTTCTATGGTTCTTCAAGGGGCTAGGATGTAAACGTGTTTCTGCTTCAAAGGAAAGCAGCTAGGAGAAAGTTTCTTTTGCCAGTGTGTGACGCAGCTGGAAAGCTGCAGAATGGTGCAGGGGATTCCAGGCTAGGCCATTCCTGGCTGGGTCTATAAGCAGAAGGAGTGCTTTTTCTAAACGGCATTTCTATGGTTCTTCAATGGGCTAGGATGTAAACGTGTTTCTGCTTCAAAGGAAAGCAGCTAGGAGAAAGTTTCTTTTGCCAGTGTGTGAGGGAGCTGGAAAGCTGCAGAATGGTGCAGGGGATTCCAGGCTAGGCCATTCCTGACTGGGTCTATAAGCAGAAGGAGTGCTTTTTCTAACGGGCATTTCTATGGTTCTTCAATGGGGCTAGGATGTAAACGTGTTTCTGCTTCAAAGGAAAGCAGCTAGGGAGAAAGTTTCTTTTGCCAGTGTGTGAGGGAGCTGGAAAGCTGCAGAATGGTGCAGGGGATTCCAGGCTAGGCCATTCCTGGCTGGGTATATAAGCAGAAGGAGTGCTTTTTCTAAACCGGCATTTCTATGGTTCTTCAATGGGGCTAGGATGTAAACGTGTTTCTGCTTCAAAGGAAAGCAGCTAGGAGAAAGTTTCTTTTGCCAGTGTGTGAGGGAGCTGGAAAGCTGCAGAATGGTGCAGGGGATTCCAGGCTAGGCCATTCCTGACTGGGTCTATAAGCAGAAGGAGTGCTTTTTCTAAACCGCAATTTCTATGGTTCTTCAATGGGGCTAGGATGTAAACGTGTTTCTGCTTCAAAGGAAAGCAGCTAGGAGAAAGTTTCTTTTGCCAGTGTGTGAGGCAGCTGGAAAGCTGCAGAATGGTGCAGGGGATTCCAGGCTAGGCCATTCCTGCTGGGTCTATAAGCAGAAGGAGTGCTTTTTCTAAACGGCATTTCTATGGTTCTTCAATGGGGCTAGGATGTAAACGTTTTTCTGCTTCAAAGGAAAGCAGCTAGGAGAAAGTTTCTTTTGCCAGTGTGTGAGGGAGCTGGAAAGCTGCAGAATGGTGCAGGGGATTCCAGGCTAGGCCATTCCTGGCTGGGTCTACACGCAGAAGGAGTGCTTTTTTCTAAAGGGCATTTCTATGGTTTCTTCAATGGGCTAGGATGTAAACGTGTTTCTGCTTCAAAGGAAAGCAGCTAGGAGAAAGTTTCTTTGCCAGTGTGTGAGGGAGCTGGAAAGCTGCAGAATGGTGCAGGGGATTCCAGGCTAGGCCATTCCTGGCTGGGTCTATAAAGCAGAAGGAGTGCTTTTTCTAACGGCATTTCTATGGTTCTTCAATGGGGCTAGGATGTAAACGTGTTTCTGCTTCAAAGGAAAGCAGCTAGGAGAAAGTTTCTTTTGCCAGTGTGTGAGCAGCTGGAAAGCTGCAGAATGGTGCAGGGGGATTCCAGGCTAGGCCATTCCTGGCTGGGTCTATAAGCAGAAGGAGTGCTTTTTTCTAAACGCAATTTCTATGGTTCTTCAATGGGGCTAGGATGTAAACGTGTTTTCTGCTTCAAAGGAAAGCAGCTAGGAGAAAGTTTCTTTTGCCAGTGTGTGACGAGCTGGAAAGCTGCAGAATGGTGCAGGGGATTCCAGGCTAGGCCATTCCTGCTGGGTCTATAAGCAGAAGGATGCTTTTTCTAACCGGCATTTCTATGGTTCTTCAATGGGGCTAGGATGTAAACGTGTTTCTGCTTCAAAGGAAAGCAGCTAGGAGAAAGTTTCTTTTGCCAGTGTGTGAGGGAGCTGGAAAGCTGCAGAATGGTGCAGGGGATTCCAGGCTAGGCCATTCCTGGCTGGGTCTATAAGCAGAAGGAATGTTTTTCTAAAGGGCATTTCTATGGTTCTTCAATGGGGCTAGGATGTAAACGTGTTTCTGCTTCAAAGGAAAGCAGCTAGGAGAAAGTTTCTTTTGCCAGTGTGTGAGGGAGCTGGAAAGCTGCAGAATGGTGCAGGGGATTCCAGGCTAGGCCATTCCTGGCTGGGTCTATAAGCAGAAGGATGCTTTTTCTAACCGGCATTTCTATGGTTCTTCAATGGGGCTAGGATGTAAATGTGTTTCTGCTTCAAAGGAAAGCAGCTAGGAGAAAGTTTCTTTTGCCAGTGTGTGAGGGAGCTGGAAAGCTGCAGAATGGTGCAGGGGATTCCAGGCTTGGCCATTCCTGGCTGGGTCTATAAGCAGAAGGAGTGCTTTTTCTAAACGGCATTTCTATGGTTCTTCAATGGGGCTAGGATGTAAACGTGTTTCTGCTTCAAAGGAAAGCAGCTAGGAGAAAGTTTCTTTTGCCAGTGTGTGAGGGAGCTGGAAAGCTAGCAGAATGGTGCAGGGGATTCCAGGCTAGGCCATTCCTGACTGGGTCTATAAGCAGAAGGAGTGCTTTTTCTAAACGGCAATTTCTATGGTTCTTCAATGGGGCTAGGATGTAAACGTGTTTCTGCTTCAAAGGAAAGCAGCTAGGAGAAAGTTTCTTTTGCCAGTGTGTGAGGCAGCTGGAAAGCTGCAGAATGGTGTAGGGGATTCCAGGCTAGGCCATTCCTGACTGGGTCTATAAGCAGAAGGAGTGCTTTTTCTAAAGCGAATTTCTATGGTTCTTCAATGGGGCTAGGATGTAAACGTGTTTCTGCTTCAAAGGAAAGCAGCTAGGAGAAAGTTTCTTTTGCCAGTGTGTGACGCAGCTGGAAAGCTGCAGAATGGTGCAGGGGATTCCAGGCTAGGCCATTCCTGGCTGGGTCTATAAGCAGAAGGAGTGCTTTTTCTAAAGACAATTTCTATGGTTCTTCAATGGGGCTAGGATGTAAACGTGTTCTGCTTCAAAGGAAAGCAGCTAGGAGAAAGTTTCTTTTGCCAGTGTGTGAGGGAGCTGGAAAGCTGCAGAATGGTGCAGGGGATTCCAGGCTAGGCCATTCCTGGCTGGGTCTATAAGCAGAAGGAATGCTTTTTCTAAAGCGCATTTCTATGGTTCTTCAATAGGGCTAGGATGTAAACGTGTTTCTGCTTCAAAGGAAAGCAGCTAGGAGAAAGTTTCTTTTGCCAGTGTGTGAGGGAGCTGGAAAGCTGCAGAATGGTGCAGGGGATTCCAGGCTAGGCCATTCCTGGCTGGGTCTATAAGCAGAAGGAGTGCTTTTTGTAAACCGAATTTCTATGGTTCTTCAATGGGGCTAGGATGTAAACGTGTTTCTGCTTCAAAGGAAAGCAGCTAGGAGAAAGTTTCTTTTGCCAGTGTGTGAGGGAGCTGGAAAGCTGCAGAATGGTGCAGGGGATTCCAGGCTAGGCCATTCCTGACTGGGTCTATAAGCAGAAGGAGTGCTTTTTCTAAACGGCATTTCTATGGTTCTTCAATGGGGCTAGGATGTAAACGTGTTTCTGCTTCAAAGGAAAGCAGCTAGGAGAAAGTTTCTTTTGCCAGTGTGTGAGGGAGCTGGAAAGCTGCAGAATGGTGCAGGGGATTCCAGGCTAGGCCATTCCTGACTGGGTCTATAAGCAGAAGGAGTGCTTTTTCTAAACGGCATTTCTATGTTTCTTCAATGGGGCTAGGATGTAAACGTGTTTCTGCTTCAAAGGAAAGCAGCTAGGAGAAAGTTTCTTTTGCCAGTGTGTGAGGGAGCTGGAAAGCTGCAGAATGGTGCAGGGGATTCCAGGCTAGGCCATTCCTGGCTGGGTCTATAAGCAGAAGGAGTGCTTTTTCTAAACGGCATTTCTATGGTTCTTCAATGGGGCTAGGATGTAAACGTGTTTCTGCTTCAAAGGAAAGCAGCTAGGAGAAAGTTTCTTTTGCCAGTGTGTGAGGGAGCTGGGAAAGCTGCAGAATGGTGCAGGGATTTCCAGGCTAGGCATTCCTGGCTGGGTCTATAAGCAGAAGGAGTGCTTTTTCTAACCGGCATTTCTATGGTTCTTCAATGGGGCTAGGATGTAAACGTGTTTCTGCTTCAAAGGAAAGCAGCTAGGAGAAAGTTTCTTTTGCCAGTGTGTGAGGCGAGCTGGAAAGCTGCAGAATGGTGCAGGGGATTCCAGGCTAGGCCATTCCTGGTCTGGGTCTATAAGCAAAGGAGTGCTTTTTCTAACCGGCTTTTCTATGGTTCTTCAATGGGGCTAGGATGTAAACGTGTTTCTGCTTCAAAGGAAAGCAGCTAGGAGAAAGTTTCTTTTGCCAGTGTGTGAGGGAGCTGGAAAGCTGCAGAATGGTGCAGGGGATTCCAGGCTAGGCCATTCCTGACTGGGTCTATAAGCAGAAGGAGTGCTTTTTGTAAACCGAATTTCTATGGTTCTTCAATGGGGCTAGGATGTAAACGTGTTTCTGCTTCAAAGGAAAGCAGCTAGGAGAAAGTTTCTTTTGCCAGTGTGTGAGGGAGCTGGAAAGCTGCAGAATTGTGCAGGGGATTCCAGGCTAGGCCATTCCTGACTGGGTCTATAAGCAGAAGGAGTGCTTTTTCTAAACCGGCATTTCTATGGTTCTTCAATGGGGCTAGGATGTAAACGTGTTTCTGCTTCAAAGGAAAGCAGCTAGGAGAAAGTTTCTTTTGCCAGTGTGTGAGGGCAGCTGGAAAGCTGCAGAATGGTGCAGGGGATTCCAGGCTAGGCCATTCCTGACTGGGTCTATAAGCAGAAGGAGTGCTTTTTGTAAAGCGAATTTCTATGTTCTTCAATGGGGCTAGGATGTAAACGTGTTTCTGCTTCAAAGGAAAGCAGCTAGGAGAAAGTTTCTTTTGCCAGTGTGTGAGGGAGCTGGAAAGCTGCAGAATGGTGCAGGGGATTCCAGGCTAGGCCATTCCTGACTGGGTCTATAAGCAGAAGGAGTGCTTTTTCTAAACGGCATTTCTATGGTTCTTCAATGGGGCTAGGATGTAAACGTGTTTCTGCTTCAAAGGAAAGCAGCTAGGAGAAAGTTTCTTTTGCCAGTGTGTGAGGGAGCTGGAAAGCTGCAGAATGGTGCAGGGGATTCCAGGCTAGGCCATTCCTGGCTGGGTCTATAAGCAGAAGGAGTGCTTTTTCTAAAGGGCATTTCTATGTTCTTCAATGGGGCTAGGATGTAAACGTGTTTCTGCTTCAAAGGAAAGCAGCTAGGAGAAAGTTTCTTTTGCCAGTGTGTGAGGGAGCTGGAAAGCTGCAGAATGGTGCAGGGGATTCCAGGCTAGGCCATTCCTGGCTGGGTCTACTAAGCAGAAGAGTGCTTTTTCTAACGGCATTTCTATGGTTCTTCAATGGGGCTAGGATGTAAACGTGTTTCTGCTTCAAAGGAAAGCAGCTAGGAGAAAGTTTCTTTTGCCAGTGTGTGAGGAGCTGGAAAGCTGCAGAATGGTGCAGGGGATTCCAGGCTAGGCCATTCCTGGCTGGGTCTATAAGCAGAAGGAGTGCTTTTTCTAAACGGCATTTCTATGTTCTTCAATGGGGCTAGGATGTAAACGTGTTTCTGCTTCAAAGGAAAGCAGCTAGGAGAAAGTTTCTTTTGCCAGTGTGTGAGGGAGCTGGAAAGCTGCAGAATGGTGCAGGGGATTCCAGGCTAGGCCATTCCTGACTGGGTCTATAAGCAGAAGGAGTGCTTTTTCTAAACGGCATTTCTATGGTTCTTCAATGGGGCTAGGATGTAAACGTGTTCTGCTTCAAAGGAAAGCAGCTAGGAGAAAGTTTCTTTTGCCAGTGTGGGAGGGAGCTGGAAAGCTGCAGAATGGTGCAGGGGATTCCAGGCTAGGCCATTCCTGGCTGGGTCTATAAGCAGAAGGAGTGCTTTTTCTAAACCGGCATTTCTATGGTTCTTCAATGGGGCTAGGATGTAAACGTGTTTCTGCTTCAAAGGAAAGCAGCTAGGAGAAAGTTTCTTTTGCCAGTGTGTGAGGGAGCTGGAAAGCTGCAGAATGGTGCAGGGGATTCCAGGCTAGGCCATTCCTGGCTGGGTCTATAAGCAGAAGGAGTGCTTTTTGCAAAGCGAATTTCTATGGTTCTTCAATGGGGCAGGGATGTAAACGTGTTTCTGCTTCAAAGGAAAGCAGCTAGGAGAAAGTTTCTTTTGCCAGTGTGTGAGGGAGCTGGAAAGCTGCAGAATGGTGCAGGGGATTCCAGGCTAGGCCATTCCTGGCTGGGTCTATAAGCAGAAGGATTGCTTTTTCGAAACGGCATTTCTATGGTTCTTCAATGGGGCTAGGATGTAAACGTGTTTCTGCTTCAAAGGAAAGCAGCTAGGAGAAAGTTTCTTTTGCCAGTGTGTGAGGGAGCTGGAAAGCTGCAGAATGGTGCAGGGGATTCCAGGCTAGGCCATTCCTGGCTGGGTCTATAAGCAGAAGGAGTGCTTTTTCTAAAGGCATTTCTATGGTTCTTCAATGGGGCTAGGATGTAAACGTGTTTCTGCTTCAAAGGAAAGCAGCTAGGAGAAAGTTTCTTTTGCCAGTGTGTGAGGGAGCTGGAAAGCTGCAGAATGGTGCAGGGGATTCCAGGCTAGGCCATTCCTGGCTGGGTCTATAAGCAGAAGGAGTGCTTTTTCTAAACGGCATTTTCTATGGTTCTTCAATGGGGCTAGGATGTAAACGTGTTTCTGCTTCAAAGGAAAGCAGCTAGGAGAAAGTTTCTTTTGCCAGTGTGTGAGGGAGCTGGAAAGCTGCAGAATGGTGCAGGGGGATTCCAGGCTAGGCCATTCCTGGCTGGGTCTATAAGCAGAAGGAGTGCTTTTTCTAAACGGCATTTCTATGGTTCTTCAATGGGGCTAGGATGTAAACGTGTTTCTGCTTCAAAGGAAAGCAGCTAGGAGAAAGTTTCTTTTGCCAGTGTGTGAGGGAGCTGGAAAGCTGCAGAATGGTGCAGGGGATTCCAGGCTAGGCCATTCCTGGCTGGGTCTATAAGCAGAAGGATGCTTTTTCTAACGGGCATTTCTATGGTTCTTCAATGGGGCTAGGATGTAAACGTGTTTCTGCTTCAAAGGAAAGCAGCTAGGAGAAAGTTTCTTTTGCCAGTGTGTGAGGGAGCTGGAAAGCTGCAGAATGGTGCAGGGGATTCCAGGCTAGGCCATTCCTGGCTGGGTCTATAAGCAGAAGGAGTGCTTTTTCTAAACGGCATTTCTATGGTTCTTCAATGGGGCTAGGATGTAAACGTGTTTCTGCTTCAAAGGAAAGCAGCTAGGAGAAAGTTTCTTTTGCCAGTGTGTGACGCAGCTGGAAAGCTGCAGAATGGTGCAGGGGATTCCAGGCTAGGCCATTCCTGGCTGGGTCTATAAGCAGAAGGAGTGCTTTTTCTAACGGCATTTCTATGGTTCTTCAATGGGGCTAGGATGTAAACGTGTTTCTGCTTCAAAGGAAAGCAGCTAGGAGAAAGTTTCTTTTGCCAGTGTGTGAGGGAGCTGGAAAGCTGCAGAATGGTGCAGGGGATTCCAGGCTAGGCCATTCCTGACTGGGTCTATAAGCAGAAGGAATGCTTTTTTCTAACCGGCATTTCTATGTTTCTTCAATGGGGCTAGGATGTAAACGTGTTTCTGCTTCAAAGGAAAGCAGCTAGGAGAAAGTTTCTTTTGCCAGTGTGTGAGGGAGCTGGAAAGCTGCAGAATGGTGCAGGGGATTCCAGGCTAGGCCATTCCTAGCTGGGCCTATAAGCAAAAGGAGTGCTTTTTCTAAACGGCATTTCTATGGTTCTTCAATGGGGCTAGGATGTAAACGTGTTTCTGCTTCAAAGGAAAGCAGCTAGAGAAAGTTTCTTTTGCCAGTGTGTGAGGGAGCTGGAAAGCTGCAGAATGGTGCAGGGGATTCCAGGCTAGGCCATTCCTGCTGGGTCTATAAGCAGAAGGAGTGCTTTTTCTAACGGCATTTCTATGGTTCTTCAATGGGGCTAGGATGTAAACGTGTTTCTGCTTCAAAGGAAAGCAGCTAGGAGAAAGTTTCTTTTGCCAGTGTGTGAGGGAGCTGGAAAGCTGCAGAATGGTGCAGGGGATTCCAGGCTAGGCCATTCCTGGCTGGGTCTATAAGCAGAAGGAATGCTTTTTTCTAAACGGCATTTCTATGTTTCTTCAATGGGGCTAGGATGTAAACGTGTTTCTGCTTCAAAGGAAAGCAGCTAGGAGAAAGTTTCTTTTGCCAGTGTGTGGCACAGCTGGAAAGCTGCAGAATGGTGCAGGGGATTCCAGGCTAGGCCATTCCTTGCTGGGTCTATAAGCAGAAGGAGTGCTTTTTCTAAACGGCATTTCTATGGTTCTTCAATGGGGCTAGGATGTAAACGTGTTTCTGCTTCAAAGGAAAGCAGCTAGGAGAAAGTTTCTTTTGCCAGTGTGTGACGGCAGCTGGAAAGCTGCAGAATGGTGCAGGGGATTCCAGGCTAGGCCATTCCTGCTGGGTCTATAAGCAGAAGGAGTGCTTTTTCTAAACGGCATTTCTATGGTTCTTCAATAGGGCTAGGATGTAAACGTGTTTCTGCTTCAAAGGAAAGCAGCTAGGAGAAAGTTTCTTTTGCCAGTGTGTGAGGGAGCTGGAAAGCTGCAGAATGGTGCAGGGGATTCCAGGCTAGGCCATTCCTGGCTGGGTCTATAAGCAGAAGGAGTGCTTTTTCTAAACGGCATTTCTATGGTTCTTCAATGGGGCTAGGATGTAAACGTGTTTCTGCTTCAAAGGAAAGCAGCTAGGAGAAAGTTTCTTTTGCCAGTGTGTGAGGAGCTGGAAAGCTGCAGAATGGTGCAGGGGATTCCAGGCTAGGCCATTCCTGGCTGGGTCTTTAAGCAGAAGGAGTGCTTTTTCTAGAGGCATTTCTATGGTTCTTCAATGGGGCTAGGATGTAAACGTGTTTCTGCTTCAAAGGAAAGCAGCTAGGAGAAAGTTTCTTTTGCCAGTGTGTGAGGGAGCTGGAAAGCTGCAGAATGGTGCAGGGGATTCCAGGCTAGGCCATTCCTGCTGGGTCTATAAGCAGAAGGAGTGCTTTTTCTAAACCGGCATTTCTATGGTTCTTCAATGGGGCTAGGATGTAAACGTGTTTCTGCTTCAAAGGAAAGCAGCTAGGAGAAAGTTTCTTTTGCCAGTGTGTGAGGGAGCTGGAAAGCTGCAGAATGGTGCAGGGGATTCCAGGCTAGGCCATTCCTGCTGGGTCTATAAGCAAAGGAGTGCTTTTTCTAAACGGCATTTCTATGGTTCTTCAATGGGGCTAGGATGTAAACGTGTTTCTGCTTCAAAGGAAAGCAGCTAGGAGAAAGTTTCTTTTGCCAGTGTGTGACGCAGCTGGAAAGCTGCAGAATGGTGCAGGGGATTCCAGGCTAGGCCATTCCTGACTGGGTCTATAAGCAGAAGGAATGCTTTTTCTAAACGGCATTTCTATGGTTCTTCAATGGGGCTAGGATGTAAACGTGTTTCTGCTTCAAAGGAAAGCAGCTAGGAGAAAGTTTCTTTTGCCAGTGTGTGAGGGAGCTGGAAAGCTGCAGAATGGTGCAGGGGATTCCAGGCTAGGGCCATTCCTGACTGGGTCCTATAAGCAGAAGGAGTGCTTTTTCTAAACGGCATTTCTATGGTTCTTCAATGGGGCTAGGATGTAAACGTGTTTCTGCTTCAAAGGAAAGCAGCTAGGAGAAAGTTTCTTTTGCCAGTGTGTGAGGGAGCTGGAAAGCTGCAGAATGGTGCAGGGGATTCCAGGCTAGGCCATTCCTGGATTGGGTCTATAAGCAGAAGGAGTGCTTTTTCTAAACGGCATTTCTATGTTTCTTCAATGGGGCTAGGATGTAAACGTGTTTCTGCTTCAAAGGAAAGCAGCTAGGAGAAAGTTTCTTTTGCCAGTGTGTGAGGGAGCTGGAAAGCTGCAGAATGGTGCAGGGGATTCCAGGCTAGGCCATTCCTGGCTGGGTCTATAAGCAGAAGGAGTGCTTTTTCTAAAGCGCATTTCTATGGTTCTTCAATGGGGCTAGGATGTAAACGTGTTTCTGCTTCAAAGGAAAGCAGCTAGGAGAAAGTTTCTTTTGCCAGTGTGTGAGGGAGCTGGAAAGCTGCAGAATGGTGCAGGGGATTCCAGGCTAGGCCATTCCTGACTGGGTCTATAAGCAGAAGGAGTGCTTTTTCTAAACGGCATTTCTATGGTTCTTCAATGGGGCTAGGATGTAAACGTGTTTCTGCTTCAAAGGAAAGCAGCTAGGAGAAAGTTTCTTTTGCCAGTGTGTGAGGGAGCTGGAAAGCTGCAGAATGGTGCAGGGGATTCCAGGCTAGGCCATTCCTGACTGGGTCTATAAGCAGAAGGAGTGCTTTTTCTAAACGGCATTTCTATGGTTCTTCAATGGGGCTAGGATGTAAACGTGTTTCTGCTTCAAAGGAAAGCAGCTAGGAGAAAGTTTCTTTTGCCAGTGTGTGAGGGAGCTGGAAAGCTGCAGAATGGTGCAGGGGATTCCAGGCTAGGCCATTCCTGGCTGGGTCTATAAGCAGAAGGAGTGCTTTTTCTAACCGGCATTTCTATGTTTCTTCAATGGGGCTAGGATGTAAACGTGTTTCTGCTTCAAAGGAAAGCAGCTAGGAGAAAGTTTCTTTTGCCAGTGTGTGAGGGAGCTGGAAAGCTGCAGAATGGTGCAGGGGATTCCAGGCTAGGCCATTCCTGGCTGGGTCTATAAGCAGAAGGAGTGCTTTTTCTAACCGGCATTTCTATGGTTCTTCAATGGGCTAGGATGTAAACGTGTTTCTGCTTCAAAGGAAAGCAGCTAGGAGAAAGTTTCTTTTGCCAGTGTGTGACGCAGCTGGAAAGCTGCAGAATGGTGCAGGGGATTCCAGGCTAGGCCATTCCTGGCTGGGTCTATAAGCAGAAGGAGTGCTTTTTTTTAACCGGCATTTCTATGGTTCTTCAATGGGGCTAGGATGTAAACGTGTTTCTGCTTCAAAGGAAAGCAGCTAGGAGAAAGTTTCTTTTGCCAGTGTGTGAGGCAGCTGGAAAGCTGCAGAATGGTGCAGGGGATTCCAGGCTAGGCCATTCCTGACTGGGTCTATAAGCAGAAGGAGTGCTTTTTCTAACGGCATTTCTATGGTTCTTCAATGGGGCTAGGATGTAAACGTGTTTCTGCTTCAAAGGAAAGCAGCTAGGAGAAAGTTTCTTTTGCCAGTGTGTGAGGGAGCTGGAAAGCTGCAGAATGGTGCAGGGGATTCCAGGCTAGGCCATTCCTGCTGGGTCTATAAGCAGAAGGAGTGCTTTTTCGAAATGGTATTTCTATGGTTCTTCAATGGGGCTAGGATGTAAACGTGTTTCTGCTTCAAAGGAAAGCAGCTAGGAGAAAGTTTCTTTTGCCAGTGTGTGAGGGAGCTGGAAAGCTGCAGAATGGTGCAGGGGATTCCAGGCTAGGCCATTCCTGGCTGGGTCTATAAGCAGAAGGAGTGCT
This sequence comes from Pogoniulus pusillus, assembly GCF_015220805.1. Lineage (NCBI taxonomy): Eukaryota > Metazoa > Chordata > Aves > Piciformes > Lybiidae > Pogoniulus > Pogoniulus pusillus. The sequence goes on from NW_026974557.1 coordinate 16,650, forward strand.
TTTTCTAAACGGCATTTCTATGGTTCTTCAATGGGGCTAGGATGTAAACGTGTTTCTGCTTCAAAGGAAAGCAGCTAGGAGAAAGTTTCTTTTGCCAGTGTGTGAGGGAGCTGGAAAGCTGCAGAATGGTGCAGGGGATTCCAGGCTAGGCCATTCCTAGCTGGGTCTATAAGCAAAAGGAGTGCTTTTTCTAAACGGCATTTCTATGGTTCTTCAATGGGGCTAGGATGTAAACGTGTTTCTGCTTCAAAGGAAAGCAGCTAGGAGAAAGTTTCTTTTGCCAGTGTGTGAGGGAGCTGGAAAGCTGCAGAATGGTGCAGGGGATTCCAGGCTAGGCCATTCCTGGCTGGGTCTATAAGCAGAAGGAGTGCTTTTTCTAACCGGCATTTCTATGGTTCTTCAATGGGGCTAGGATGTAAACGTGTTTCTGCTTCAAAGGAAAGCAGCTAGGAGAAAGTTTCTTTTGCCAGTGTGTGAGGGAGCTGGAAAGCTGCAGAATGGTGCAGGGGATTCCAGGCTAGGCCATTCCTGGCTGGGTCTATAAGCAGAAGGAGTGCTTTTTCTAACCGGCATTTCTATGGTTCTTCAATGGGGCTAGGATGTAAACGTGTTTCTGCTTCAAAGGAAAGCAGCTAGGAGAAAGTTTCTTTTGCCAGTGTGTGAGGGAGCTGGAAAGCTGCAGAATGGTGCAGGGGATTCCAGGCTAGGCCATTCCTGGCTGTGTCTATAAGCAGAAGGAGTGCTTTTTCTAACCGGCATTTCTATGGTTCTTCAATGGGGCTAGGATGTAAACGTGTTTCTGCTTCAAAGGAAAGCAGCTAGGAGAAAGTTTCTTTTGCCAGTGTGTGAGGGAGCTGGAAAGCTGCAGAATGGTGCAGGGGATTCCAGGCTAGGCCATTCCTGGCTGGGTCTATAAGCAGAAGGAGTGCTTTTTCTAACCGGCATTTCTATGGTTCTTCAATGGGGCTAGGATGTAAACGTGTTTCTGCTTCAAAGGAAAGCAGCTAGGAGAAAGTTTCTTTTGCCAGTGTGTGAGGGAGCTGGAAAGCTGCAGAATGGTGCAGGGGATTCCAGGCTAGGCCATTCCTGGCTGGGTCTATAAGCAAAGGAGTGCTTTTTCTAAACGGCATTTCTATGGTTCTTCAATGGGGCTAGGATGTAAACGTGTTTTCTGCTTCAAAGGAAAGCAGCTAGGAGAAAGTTTCTTTTGCCAGTGTGTGAGGGAGCTGGAAAGCTGCAGAATGGTGCAGGGGATTCCAGGCTAGGCCATTCCTGGCTGGGTCTATAAGCAGAAGGAGTGCTTTTTCTAACCGGCATTTCTATGTTTCTTCAATGGGGCTAGGATGTAAACGTGTTTCTGCTTCAAAGGAAAGCAGCTAGGAGAAAGTTTCTTTTGCCAGTGTGTGAGGGAGCTGGAAAGCTGCAGAATGGTGCAGGGGATTCCAGGCTAGGCCATTCCTGCTGGGTCTATAAGCAGAAGGAGTGCTTTTTCTAACCGGCATTTCTATGGTTCTTCAATGGGGCTAGGATGTAAACGTGTTTCTGCTTCAAAGGAAAGCAGCTAGGAGAAAGTTTCTTTTGCCAGTGTGTGAGGGAGCTGGAAAGCTGCAGAATGGTGCAGGGGATTCCAGGCTAGGCCATTCCTGACTGGGTCTATAAGCAGAAGGAGTGCTTTTTCTAACCGGCATTTCTATGTTCTTCAATGGGGCTAGGATGTAAACGTGTTTCTGCTTCAAAGGAAAGCAGCTAGGAGAAAGTTTCTTTTGCCAGTGTGTGAGGGAGCTGGAAAGCTGCAGAATGGTGCAGGGGATTCCAGGCTAGGCCATTCCTGGCTGGGTCTATAAGCAGAAGGAGTGCTTTTTCTAACCGGCATTTCTATGTTTCTTCAATGGGGCTAGGATGTAAACGTGTTTCTGCTTCAAAGGAAAGCAGCTAGGAGAAAGTTTCTTTTGCCAGTGTGTGAGGGAGCTGGAAAGCTGCAGAATGGTGCAGGGGATTCCAGGCTAGGCCATTCCTGGCTGGGTCTATAAGCAGAAGGAGTGCTTTTTCTAAACCGGCATTTCTATGGTTCTTCAATGGGGCTAGGATGTAAACGTGTTTCTGCTTCAAAGGAAAGCAGCTAGGAGAAAGTTTCTTTTGCCAGTGTGTGAGGGAGCTGGAAAGCTGCAGAATGGTGCAGGGGATTCCAGGCTAGGCCATTCCTAGCTGGGTCTATAAGCAGAAGGAGTGCTTTTTCTAAACGGCATTTCTATGGTTCTTCAATGGGGCTAGGATGTAAACGTGTTTCTGCTTCAAAGGAAAGCAGCTAGGAGAAAGTTTCTTTTGCCAGTGTGTGAGGGAGCTGGAAAGCTGCAGAATGGTGCAGGGGATTCCAGGCTAGGCCATTCCTGCTGGGTCTATAAGCAGAAGGAGTGCTTTTTCTAAACGGCATTTCTATGGTTCTTCAATGGGGCTAGGATGTAAACGTGTTTCTGCTTCAAAGGAAAGCAGCTAGGAGAAAGTTTCTTTTGCCAGTGTGTGAGGCAGCTGGAAAGCTGCAGAATGGTGCAGGGGATTCCAGGCTAGGCCATTCCTGGCTGGGTCTATAAGCAGAAGGAGTGCTTTTTCTAAACGGCATTTCTATGGTTCTTCAATGGGGCTAGGATGTAAACGTGTTTCTGCTTCAAAGGAAAGCAGCTAGGAGAAAGTTTCTTTTGCCAGTGTGTGAGGGAGCTGGAAAGCTGCAGAATGGTGCAGGGGATTCCAGGCTAGGCCATTCCTGGCTGGGTCTATAAGCAGAAGGAGTGCTTTTTCTAAACGGCATTTCTATGGTTCTTCAATGGGGCTAGGATGTAAACGTGTTTCTGCTTCAAAGGAAAGCAGCTAGGAGAAAGTTTCTTTTGCCAGTGTGTGAGGGAGCTGGAAAGCTGCAGAATGGTGCAGGGGATTCCAGGCTAGGCCATTCCTGGCTGGGTCTATAAGCAGAAGGAGTGCTTTTTCTAAACGGCATTTCTATGGTTCTTCAATGGGGCTAGGATGTAAACGTGTTTCTGCTTCAAAGGAAAGCAGCTAGGAGAAAGTTTCTTTTGCCAGTGTGTGAGGGAGCTGGAAAGCTGCAGAATGGTGCAGGGGATTCCAGGCTAGGCCATTCCTGGCTGGGTCTATAAGCAGAAGGAGTGCTTTTTCTAACGGGCATTTCTATGGTTCTTCAATGGGGCTAGGATGTAAACGTGTTTCTGCTTCAAAGGAAAGCAGCTAGGAGAAAGTTTCTTTTGCCAGTGTGTGACGCAGCTGGAAAGCTGCAGAATGGTGCAGGGGATTCCAGGCTAGGTCATTCCTGACTGGGTCTATAAGCAGAAATGAGTGCTTTTTGTAAAGCGAATTTCTATGTTTCTTCAAGGGGCTAGGATGTAAACGTGTTTCTGCTTCAAAGGAAAGCAGCTAGGAGTGCTTCAAAGGAACTGGAAACCTGCAGAATGGTGCAGGGGATTCCAGGCTAGGCCATTCCTGGCTGGGTCTATAAGCAGAAGGAGTGCTTTTTCTAAAGGGCATTTCTATGGTTCTTCAATGGGGCTAGGATGTAAACGTGTTTCTGCTTCAAAGGAAAGCAGCTAGGAGAAAGTTTCTTTTGCCAGTGTGTGAGGGAGCTGGAAAGCTGCAGAATGGTGCAGGGGATTCCAGGCTAGGTCATTCCTGACTGGGTCTATAAGCAGAAGGAGTGCTTTTTCTAAGGGCATTTCTATGGTTCTTCAATGGGGCTAGGATGTAAACGTGTTTCTGCTTCAAAGGAAAGCAGCTAGGAGAAAGTTTCTTTTGCCAGTGTGTGAGGGAGCTGGAAAGCTGCAGAATGGTGCAGGGGATTCCAGGCTAGGCCATTCCTGGCTGGGTCTATAAGCAGAAGGAGTGCTTTTTCTAACGGCATTTCTATGGTTCTTCAATGGGGCTAGGATGTAAACGTGTTTCTGCTTCAAAGGAAAGCAGCTAGGAGAAAGTTTCTTTTGCCAGTGTGTGACGGAGCTGGAAAGCTGCAGAATGGTGCAGGGGATTCCAGGCTAGGCCATTCCTGACTGGGTCTATAAGCAGAAGGAGTGCTTTTTCTAAACGACATTTCTATGGTTCTTCAATGGGGCTAGGATGTAAACGTGTTTCTGCTTCAAAGGAAAGCAGCTAGGAGAAAGTTTCTTTTGCCAGTGTGTGAGGGAGCTGGAAAGCTGCAGAATGGTGCAGGGGATTCCAGGCTAGGCCATTCCTGGCTGGGTCTACAAGCAGAAGGAGTGCTTTTTCTAAACGGCATTTCTATGGTTCTTCAATGGGGCTAGGATGTAAACGTGTTTCTGCTTCAAAGGAAAGCAGCTAGGAGAAAGTTTCTTTTGCCAGTGTGTGACGCAGCTGGAAAGCTGCAGAATGGTGCAGGGATTCCAGGCTAGGCCATTCCTGGCTGGGTCTATAAGCAGAAAGGAGTGCTTTTTCTAAAGGCATTTCTATGGTTCTTCAATGGGGCTAGGATGTAAACGTGTTTCTGCTTCAAAGGAAAGCAGCTAGGAGAAAGTTTCTTTTGCCAGTGTGTGAGAGAGTTGGAAAGCTGCAGAATGGTGCAGGGGATTCCAGGCTAGGTCATTCCTGGCTGGGTCTATAAGCAGAAGGAGTGCTTTTTGCTAAGCGAATTTCTATGGTTCTTCAATGGGGCTAGGATGTAAACGTGTTTCTGCTTCAAAGGAAAGCAGCTAGGAGAAAGTTTCTTTTGCCAGGTGTGAGGGAGCTGGAAAGCTGCAGAATGGTGCAGGGGATTCCAGGCTAGGCCATTCCTGGACTGGGTCTATAAGCAGAAGGAGTGCTTTTTCTAACGGCATTTCTATGGTTCTTCAATGGGGCTAGGATGAAAACGTGTTTCTGCTTCAAAGGAAAGCAGCTAGGAGAAAGTTTCTTTTGCCAGTGTGTGAGGGAGCTGGAAAGCTGCAGAATGGTGCAGGGGATTCCAGGCTAGGCCATTCCTGGCTGGGTCTATAAGCAGAAGGAGTGCTTTTTGCAAAGCGAATTTCTATGGTTCTTCAATGGGGCTAGGATGTAAACGTGTTTCTGCTTCAAAGGAAAGCAGCTAGGAGAAAGTTTCTTATGCCAGTGTGTGGGGGAGCTGGAAAGCTGCAGAATGGTGCAGGGGATTCCAGGCTAGGTCATTCCTGACTGGGTCGATAAGCAGAAGGAGTGCTTTTTCTTAATCGAATTTCTATGTTTCTTCAATGGGGCTAGGATGTAAACGTGTTTCTGCTTCAAAGGAAAGCAGCTAGGAGAAAGTTTCTTTTGCCAGTGTGTGACGGAGCTGGAAAGCTGCAGAATGGTGCAGGAGATTCCAGGCTAGGTCCTTCCTGGCTGGGTCTATAAGCAGAAGGAGTGCTTTTTGCAAAGCGAATTTCTATGTTTCTTCAATGGGGCTAGGATGTAAACGTGTTTCTGCTTCAAAGGAAAGCAGCTAGGAGAAAGTTTCTTTTGCCAGTGTGTGAGGGAGCTGGAAAGCTGCAGAATGGTGCAGGAGATTCCAGGCTAGGTCATTCCTGGCTGGGTCTATAAGCAGAAAGAGAGCTTTTTGCAAAGCGAATTTCTATGGTTCTTCAATGGGGCTAGGATGTAGATGTGTTTCTGCTTCAAAGGAAAGCAGCTAGGAGAAAGTTCCTTTTGCCAGTGTGTGACGAAGCTGGAAAGCTGCAGAATGGTGCAGGGGATTCCAGACTAGATCATTCCTGGCTGGGTCTATAAGCAGAAGGAGTGCTTTTTGTAAAGCGAATTTCTATGTTTCTTAAATGGGGGTAGGATGTAAACGTGTTTGTGCTTCAAAGCAAAGCAGTTAGGAGAAAGTTTCTTTTGCCAGTGTGTGAGTGAGCTGGAAAGATGCAGAATGGTGCAGGGGATTCCAGGGTAGGCCATTCCTGACTGAGTCTACACGCAAAAGGATTGCTTTTTCTAAACTGCATTGCTATGGTTCTTCAATGGGTCTAGGATGTAAACGTGTTTCTGCTTCAAAGGAAAGCAGCTAGGAGAAAGTTTCCCTTGCCAGTGTGTGAGGGATCTGGAAAGCTGCAGAATGGTGCAGGGGATTCCAGGCTAGGTCATTCCTGGCTGGGTCTATAAGCAGAATGAGTGCTTTTTGCAAAGCGAATTTCTATGGTTCTTCAATGGGGCTAGGATGTAAACGTGTTACTGCTTCAAAGGAAAGCAGCTAGGAGAAAGTTTCTTTTGCCAGTGTGTGACGCAGCTGGAAGGCTGCAGAATGGTGCCTGGGTTTCCAGGCTAGGTCATCCCTGACTGGGTCTATATGCAGAAAGAGTGCTTTTTGTAAAGCAAATTTTTATGGTTCTTCAATGGGGCTAGGAGGTAAACGTGTTTCTTCTTCAAAGGAAAGCAGCTAGGAGAAAGTTTCTTTTGCCAGTGTGTGAGGGAGCTGGAAAGCTGTAGAATGGTGCAGGAGATTCCAGGCTAGGCCATTCCTGGCTGGGTCTATAAGCAGAAGTAGTGCTTTTTCTAACCGGCATTTCTATGGTTCTTCAATGGAGCTAGGATGTAAACGTGTTTCTGTTTCAAAGGAAAGCAGCTAGGAGAGAGTTTCTTTTGCCAGTGTGTGAGGGAGCTGGAAAGCTGCAGAATGGTGCAGGGGATCCAGGCTAGATCATTCCTGACTGGGTCTATAAGCAGAATGATTGCATTTTGTAAAGCAAATTTCTATGGTTCTTCAATGGGGCTAGGATGTAAACGTGTTTCTGCTTCAAAGGAAAGCAGCTAGGAGAAAGTTTCTTTTGCCAGTGTGTGAGGGAGCTGGAAAGCTGCAGAATGGTATAGGGGATTCCAGGCTAGGTCATTCCTGGCTGGGTCTATAAGCAGAAGGAGTGCTTTTTGTAAAGCGAATTTCTATGATTCTTCAATGGGGCTAGGATGTAAAAGTGTTTCTGCTTCAAAGGAAAGCAGCTAGGAGAAAGTTTCTTTTGCCAGTGTGTGAGGGAGCTGGAAAGCTACAGAATGGTGTAGGGGGTTCCAGGCTAGATCATTCCTGACTGGGTCTACACGCAGAAGGAGTGCTTTTTCTAAACAGAATTACTATGTTTCTTCAATGGGGCTAGGATGTAAACGTGTTTCTGCTTCAAAGGAAAGGAGCTAGGAGAAAGTTTCTTTTGCCAGTGTGTGAGGGAGCTGGAAAGCTGCAGAATGGTGCAGGAGATTCCAGGCTAGGTCATATCTGGCTGGGTCTATAATCAGAATGAGTGCTTTTTGCAAAGCGAATTTCTATGGTTCTTCAATGGGGCTAGGATGTAAACATGTTTCTGCTTCAAAGGAAAGCAGCTAGGAGAAAGTTTGTTCTGCCAGTGTGTGAGGGAGCTGGAAAGCTGCAGAATGTTGTAGGGGATTCCAGGCGAGGTCATTCCTGACTAGGTCTATAAGCAGAAGGAGTGCTTTTTGTATAGCGAATTTCTATGGTTCTTCAATGGGGGTAGGATGTAAACGTGTTTGTGCTTCAAAGGAAAGCAGTTAGGAGAAAGTTTCTTTTGCCAGTGTGTGAGGGAGCTGGAAAGCTGCAGAATGGTGCAGGGGATTCCAGGCTAGGCCATTCCTGACTGAGTCTACACGCAAAAGGAGTGCTTTTTCTAAACTGCATTACTATGGTTCTTCAATGGGTCTAGGATGTAGACGTGTTTCTGCTTCAAATGAAAGCAGCTAGGAGAAAGTTACTTTTGCCAGTGTGTGAGGGAGCTGGAAAGCTGCAGAATGGTGCAGGGGATTCCAGGCTAGGTCATTCCTGACTGGGTCTATAAGCAGAAGGAGTGCCTTTTGTAAAGCGAATTTCTATGGTTCTTCAATGGGGCTAGGATGTAAACGTGTTTCTGCTTCAAAGGAAAGCAGCAAGGAGAAAGTTTCTTTTGCCAGTGTGTGACGCAGCTGGAAAGCTGCAGAATGGTGGAGGAGATTCCAGGCTAGGTCATTCCTGACTGGGTCTATAAGCAGAATGAGTGCTGTTTGTAAAGTGAATATCTATGGTTCTTCAATGGGGATAGGATGTAAACGTGTTTCTGCTTCAAAGGAAAGCAGCTAGGAGAAAGTTCCTTTTGCCAGTGTGTGAGGGAGCTGGAAAGCTGCAGAATGGTGCAGGAGATTCCAGGCTAAGCCATTCCTGGCTGGGTCTACAAGCAGAAGGAGTGCTTTTTCTAAACGGCATTTCTATGGTTCTTCAATGGGGCTAGGATGTAGATGTGTTTCTGGTTCAAAGGAAAGCAGCTAGGAGAAAGTTTCTTTTGCCAGTGTGTGAGGGAGCTGGAAAGCTGCAGAATGGTGTAGGGGATTCCAGGCTAGGTCATTCCTGACTGGGTCTATAAGCAGAAGGAGCGGTTTTTGTAAAGCGAATTTCTATGGTTCTTCAATGGGGCTAGGATGTAAACGTGTTTCTGCTCCAAAGGAAAGCAGCTAGGAGAAAGTTTCTTTTGCCAGTGTGTGAGGGAGCTGGAAAGCTGCAGAATGGTGCAGGAGATTCCAGGCTAGGCCATTCCTAGCTGGGTCTATAAGCAGAATGAGTGTTTTTTTTTGCAAAGCGAATTTCTATGGTTCTTCAATGGGGCTAGGATGTAAACGTGTTTCTGCTTCAAAGGAAAGCAGCTAGGAGAAAGTTTCTTTTGCCAGTGTGTGACACAGCTGGAAAGCTGCAGAATGGTGCAGGGGATTCCAGGCTAGGCCATTCCTGGCTGGGTCTACACGCAGAAGGAGTACGTATTCTAAATGGCATTTCTATGGTTCTTCAATGGGGCTAGGATGTAAACGTGTTTCTGCTTCAAAGGAAAGCAGCTAGGAGAAAGTTACTTTAGCCAGTGTGTGGCGTAGCTTGAAAGCTGCAGAATGGTGCAGGGGATTCCAGGCTAGGCCATTCCTGATGGGTCTATAAGCAGAAGGAGTGCTTTTTGTAAAGCGAATTTCTATGTTTCTTCAAAGGGGCTGGGATGTAAACGTGTTTCTGCTTCAAAGGAAAGCAGCTAGGAGAAAGTTTCCTTTGCCAGTGTGTGAGGGAGCTGGAAAGCTGCAGAATGGTGTAGGGGATTCCAGGCTAGGTCATTGCTGGCTGGGTCTGTAAGCAGAAGGAGTGCTTTTTCTAAACGGCATTTATATGTTTCTTCAGTGGGGCTAGGATGTAAATGTGTTTCTGCTTCAACAGAAAGCAGCTAGGAGAAAGTTTCTTTGGCCAGTGTGTGACGCAGCTGGAAAGCTGCAGAATGGTGTAGGGGATTCCAGGCTAGGTCATTCCTGACTGGGTCTATAAGCAGAAGGATTGCCTTTTGTAAAGCGAATTTCTATGGTTCTTCAATAGGGATAGGATGTAAACGTGTTTCTGCTTCAAAGGAAAGCAGCTAGGAGAAAGTTTCTTTTGCCAGTGTGTGAGGGAGCTGGAAAGCTGCAGAATGGTGCAGGAGATTCCAGGTGAAGCCATTCCTGGCTGGGTCTACAAGCAGAAGGAATGCTTTTTCTTAACGATATTTCTATGGTTCTTCAGTGGGGCTAGGATGTAAATGTGTTTCTGCTTCAAAGGAAAGCAGCTAGGAGAAAGTTTCTTTTGCCAGTGTGTGACGCAGCAAGAAAGCTGCAGAACGGTGCAGGGGATTCCAGGCTAGGTCATTCCTGACTGGCTCTATAAGCATAAGGAGTACTTTTTGGAAAGTGAATTTCTATGGTTCTTCAAAGGGGATAGGATGTAAACATGTTTCTGATTCAAAGGAAAGCAGCTAGGAGAATGTTTCTTCTGCCAGTGTGTGACGCAGCTGGAAAGCTGCAGAATGGTGCAGAGGATTCCAGGCTAGGTCATTCCTGACTGGGTCTATAAGCAGAATGAATGGTTTTTGTAAAGCGAATTTCCATGGTTCTTCAACGGGGCTAGGATGTAAACGTGTTTCTGCTTCAAAGGAAAGCAGCTAGGAGAAAGTTTCTTTTGCCAGTGTCTGAGGGAGCTGGAAAGCTGCAGAATGGTGCAGGAGATTCCAGGATAGGTCATTCCTGGCAGGGTCTATAAGCAGAAAGAGTGCTTTTTCTAAACAGAATTTCTATGGTTCTTCAATGGGGCTAGGATGTAAACGTGTTTCTGCTTCAAAGGAAAGCAGCTAGGAGAAAGTTTCTTTTGCCAGCGTGTGACACAGCTGGAAAGCTGCAGAATGGTGCAGGGGATTCCAGGCTAGGCCATTCCTGGCTGGGTCTATAAGCTGAAGGAGTGCTTTTTCGAAACCGAATTTCAATATTTCTTCAATGGGGCTAGGATGTAAACGTGTTTCTGCTTCAAAGGAAAGCAGCTAGGAGAAAGTTTCTTTAGCCAGTGTGTGACGCAGCTGGAAAGCTGCAGAATGGTGCAGGGGATTCCAGGCTAGGCCATTCCTGATGGGTCTATAAGCAGGAGTGCTTTTTGTAAAGCGAATTTCTATGTTTCTTCAAAGGGGCTAGGATGTAAACGTGTTTCTGCTTCAAAGGAAAGCAGCTAGGAGAAAGTTTCTTTTGCCAGTGTGTGACGCAGCTGGAAAGCTGTAGAATGGTGCAGGGGATTCCAGGCTAGGTCATTGCTGGCTGGGTCTGTAAGCAGAAGGAGTGCTTTTTCTAAACGGCATTTATATGTTTCTTCAGTGGGGCTAGGATGTAAATGTGTTTCTGCTTCAACAGAAAGCAGCTAGGAGAAAGTTTCTTTGGCCAGTGTGTGACGCAGCTGGAAAGCTGCAGAATGGTGTAGGGGATTCCAGGCTAGGTCATTCCTGACTGGGTCTATAAGCAGAAGGATTGCCTTTTGTAAAGCGAATTTCTATGGTTCTTCAATAGGGATAGGATGTAAACGTGTTTCTGCTTCAAAGGAAAGCAGCTAGGAGAAAGTTTCTTTTGCCAGTGTGTGAGGGAGCTGGAAAGCTGCAGAATGGTGCAGGAGATTCCAGGCGAAGCCATTCCTGGCTGGGTCTACAAGCAGAAGGAATGCTTTTTCTTAACGATATTTCTATGGTTCTTCAGTGGGGCTAGGATGTAAATGTGTTTCTGCTTCAAAGGAAAGCAGCTAGGAGAAAGTTTCTTTTGCCAGTGTGTGACGCAGCAAGAAAGCTGCAGAACGGTGCAGGGGATTCCAGGCTAGGTCATTCCTGACTGGCTCTATAAGCATAAGGAATACTTTTTGGAAAGTGAATTTCTATGGTTCTTCAAAGGGGATAGGATGTAAACATGTTTCTGATTCAAAGGAAAGCAGCTAGGAGAATGTTTCTTCTGCCAGTGTGTGACGCAGCTGGAAAGCTGCAGAATGGTGCAGAGGATTCCAGGCTAGGTCATTCCTGACTGGGTCTATAAGCAGAATGAATGGTTTTTGTAAAGCGAATTTCCATGGTTCTTCAACGGGGCTAGGATGTAAACGTGTTTCTGCTTCAAAGGAAAGCAGCTAGTAGAAAGTTTCTTTTGCCAGTGTGTGAGGGAGCTGGAAAGCTACAGAATGGTGTAGGGGATTCCAGGCTAGGTCATTCCTGACTGGGTCTACACGCAGAAGGAGTGCTTTTTCTAAACAGAATTACTATGGTTCTTCAATGGGGCTAGGATGCAAACGTGTTTCTGCTTCAAATGAAAGCAGCTAGGAGAAAGTTACTTTTGCCAGTGTGTGAGGGAGGTGGAAAGCTGCAGAATGGTGCAGGGGATTCCAGGCTAGGCCATTCCTGCCTGGCTCTATAAGCAGAAGGAGTACTATTTCTAAACCGAATTTCTATGTTTCTCCAATGGGGCTAGGATGCAAACGTGTTTCTGTTTCAAAGGAAAGCAGCTAGGAGAAAGTTTCCTTTGCCAGTCTGTGAGGGAGCTGGAAAGCTGCAGAATGGTGCAGGAGATAGCAGGCTAGGCCATTCCTGGCTGGGTCTTTAAGGACAAGGAGTGCTTTTTCTAAACGGCATTTCTATGGTTCTTCAATGGGGCTAGGATGTAAACGTTTTTCTGCTTCAAAGGAAAGCAGCTAGGAGAGAGTTTCTTTTGCCAGTGTCTGACGCAGCTGGAAAGCTGCAGAATGGTGCAGGGGATCCAGGCTAGATCATTCCTGACTGGGTCTATAAGCAGAATGATTGCATTTTGTAAAGCAAATTTCTACGGTTCTTCAATGGGGCTAGGATGAATCGTGTTTCTGCTTCAAAGGAAAGCAGCTAGGAGAAAGTTTCTTTTGCCAGTGTGTGAGGGAGCTGGGAAGCTGCAGAAGGGTGCAGGGGATTCCAGGCTAGGCCATTCCTGGCTGGGTCTATAAGCAGAAGGAGTGCCTTTTGTAAAGCGAATTTCTATGGTTCTTAAATAGGGATAGGATGTAAACGTGTTTCTGCTTCAAAGGAAAGCAGCTAGGAGAAAGTTTCTTTTGCCAGTGTATGAGAGAGCTGGAAAACTGCAGAATGGTGCAGGAGATTCCAGGCTAAGCCATTCCTGGCTGGGTCTACAAGCAGAAGGAGTGCTTTTTCTAAGCAGCATTTCTATGGTTTTTCAATTGGGCTAGGATGTAAACATGTTTCTGCTTCAAAGGAAAGCAGCTAGGAGAAAGTTTCTTTTGCCAGTATGTGACGCAGCTGGAAAGCTGCAGAATGGTGTAGGGGATTCCAGGCTAGGTCGTTCCTGGATGGGTCTACACGCAGAAGGAGTGCGTATTCTAAACGGCATTTCTATGGCTCTTCAATGGGGCTAGGATGTAAACGTGTTTCTGCTTCAAAGGAAAGCAGCTAGGAGAAAGTTTCTTTTGCCAGTATGTGACGCAGCTGGAAAGCTGCAGAATGGTGTAGGGGATTCCAGGCTAGGCCATTCCTGGATGGGTCTACACGCAGAAGGAGTGCGTATTCTAAACGGCATTTCTATGGCTCTTCAATGGGGCTAGGATGTAAACGTGTTTCTGCTTCAAAGGAAAGCAGCTACGAGAAAGTTTCTTTTGCCAGTGTGTGAGGGAGCTGGAAAGCTGCAGAATGGTGTAGGGGATTCCAGGCAAGGTCATTCCTGGCTGGGTCTATAAGCAGAAGGATTGCTTTTTCTAAAGAACATTTCTATGGTTCTTCAATGGGGACAGGATGTAAACGTGTTTCTGCTTCAAAGGAAAGCAGCTAGGAGAAAGTTTCTTTTGCCAGTGTGTGAGGGAGCTGGAACGCTGCAGAATGGTGCAGGGGATTCCAGGCTAGGCCATTCCTGATGGGTCTATAAGCAGAAGGAGTGCTTTTTGTAAAGTGAATTTCTATGGTTCTTCAATGGGGATAGGATGTAAACGTGTTTCTGCTTCAAAGGAAAGCAGCTAGGAGAAAGCTTCTTTTGCCAGTGTGTGAGGGAGTTGGAAAGCTGCAGAATGGTGCAGGAGATTACAGGCTAGTCCATTCCTGGCTGGGTCTATAAGCAGAAGGAGTGCTTTTTCTAAACAGCATTTCTATGGTTGTTTAATGGGGCTAGGATGTAAACGTGTTACTGCTTCAAAGGAAAGCAGCTAGGAGAAAGTTTTTTTGCCAGTTTGTGAGGGAGCTGGAAAGCTGCAGAACGGTGCAGGAAATTCCAGGCTAGGCCATTCCTGGCTGGGTCTGTAAGCAGAAGGAGTGCTTTTTCTAAACGATATTTCTATGTTTCTTCAGTGGGGCTAGGATGTAAACGTGTTTCTGCTTCAAAGGAAAGCAGCTAGGAGAAAGTTTCTTTTGCCAGTGTGTGACGCAGCTGGAAAGCTGCAGAATGGCGTAGGGGATTCCAGGCTAGGTCATTCCTGACTGGGTCTAAAAGCAGAAGGAGTGCCTTTTGTAAAGCAAATTTCTATGGTTCTTCAATAGGATAGGATGTAAACGTGTTTCTGCTTCAAAGGAAAGCAGCTAGGTGAAAGTTTCTTTTGCCAGTGTGTGAGGGAGCTGGAAAGCTGCAGAATGGTGCAGGAGATTCCAGGCTAAGCCATTCCTGGCTGGGTCTTCAAGCAGAAGGAGTGCTTTTTCTAACCGGCATTTCTATGGTTCTTCAATGGGGCTAGGATGTAAACGTGTTTCTGCTTCAAAGGAAAGCAGCTAGGAGAAAGTTTCTTTTGCCAGTGTGTGACGCAGCTGGAAAGCTGCAGAATGGTGCAGGGGATTAAAGGCTATGTCATTCCTGGCTGGGTATATAAGCAGAAGGAGTGCTTTTTCTAAAGAGCATTTCTATGGTTCTTCAAAGGGGACAGGATGTAAATGTGTTTCTGCTTCAAAGGAAAGTAGCTACGAGAAAGTTTCTTTTACCAGTGTGTGGCACAGCTGGAAAGCTGCAGAATGGTGCAGGGGATGCCAGGCTAGGCCATTCCTGGCTGGGTCTATAAGCAGAAGGAGTGCTTTTTCTAAACGGCATTTCTATGGTTCTTTAATGGGACTACGATGTAAACGTGTTTCTGCTTCAAAGGAAAGCAGCTAGGAGAAAGTTTCTTTTGCCAGTGTGTGAGGGAGCTGGAAAGCTGCAGAATGGTGGAGGAGATTCCAGGCTAGGCCATTCCTGGCTGGCACTATAAGCAGAATGCGTGCTTTTTCTAAACGGCATTTCTGTGGTTCTTCAATGGGGATAGGATGTAAACGTGTTTCTGCTTCAGAGGAAAGCAGCTAGCAGAAAGTTTCTTTTGCCAGTGTGTGAGGGAGCTGGAAATATGCAGAATGGTGCAGGAGACTCCAGGTTAGGTCATTCCTGGCTGTGTCTATAAGCAGAAGGAATGCTTTTTCTAAACCGAATTTCAATATTTCTTCAATGGGGCTAGGATGTAAACATGTTTCTGCTTCAAAGGAAAGCAGCTAGGAGAAAGTTTCTTTAGCCAGTGTGTGGCACAGCTGGAAAGCTGCAGAATGGTGCAGGGGATTCCAGGCTAAGCCATTCGTGATGGGTCTGTAAGCAGGAGTGCTTTTTGTAAAGCGAATTTCTATGTTTCTTCAATAGGGATAGGATGTAAACGTGTTTCTGCTTCAAAGGAAAGCAGCTAGGAGAAAGTTTCTTTTGCCAGTGAGTGAGGGAGCTGGAGAGCTGCAGAAGGGTGCAGGAGATTCCAGGCTAAGCCATTCCTGGCTGGGTCTACAAGCAGAAGGAGTGCTTTTTCTTAATGGCATTTCTATGGTTCTACAATGGGACTAGGATGTAAACGTGTTTCTGCTTCAAAGGAAAGCAGCTAGGAGAAAGTTTATTTTGCCAGTGTGTGGCGCAGCTGGAAAGGTGCAGAATGGTGCAGGGGATTCCAGGCTAGGCCATTCCTGGCTGGGTCTATAAGCAGAAGGAGTGCTTTTTCTTAACGATATTTCTATGGTTCTTCAGTGGGGCTAGGATGTAAACGTGTTTCTGCTTCAAAGGAAAGCATCTAGGAGAAAGTTTCTTTAGCCAGTGTGTGACGCAGCTGGAAAGCTGCAGAATGGTGCAGGGGATTCCAGGCTAGGCCATTCCTGATGGGTCTATAAGTAGAAGGAGTACTTTTTGTAAAGCGAATTTCTACAGTTCTTCAATAGGGATAGGATGTAAACGTGTTTCTGCTTCAAAGGAAAGCAGCTAAGAGAAAGTTTCTTCTGCCAGTGTGTGATGCAGCTGGAAAGCTGCAGAATGGTGCAGAGGCTTCCAGGCTAGGTCATTCCTGACTGGGTCTATAAGCAGAATGAATGCTTTTTGTAAAGAGTATTTCCATGGTTCTTCAATGGGGCTAGGATGTAAACGTGTTTCTGCTTCAAAGGAAAGCAGCTAGGAGAAAGTTTCTTTTGCCAGTGTGTGGCACAGATGGAAAGCTGCAGAATGGTGCAGGGGATTCCAGGCTAGGCAATTCCTGACTGGGTCTATAAGCAGAAGGATTGCTTTTTCTAAACGGCATTTCTATGGTTCTTTAATGGAGCTAGGATGTAAACGTGTTTCTGCTTCAAAGGAAAGCAGCTAGGAGAATGTTTCTTTTGCCAGTGTGTGAGGGAGCTGGAAAGCTGCAGAATGGTACAGTAGATTCCAGGCTAGGCCATTCCTGGCTGGGTCTATAAGCAGAAGGACTGCTTTTTGTAAAGCGAATTTCTATGTTTCTTCAAAGGGGCTAGGATGTAAACATGTTTCTGCTTCAAAGGAAAGCAGCTAGGAGAAAGTTTCTTTTGCCAGTGTGTGACGCAGCTGGAAAGCTGCAGAATGGTGCAGGGGATTCCAGGCTAAGCCATTCCTGATGGGTCTATAAGCAGGAGTGCTTTTTGTAAAGCGAATTTCTATGTTTCTTCAAAGGGGCTAGGATGTAAACGTGTTTCTGCTTCAAAGGAAAGCATCCTGGAGAAAGTTTCTTTTGCCAGTGTGTGAGTGAGCTGGAAAGGTGCAGAATGGTGCAGGGGATTCCAGGCTAGGCCATTCCTGGCTGGGTCCATAAGCAGAAGGAGTGCTTTTTCTTAACGATATTTCTATGTTTCTTCAGTGGGGCTAGGATGTAAATGTGTTTCTGCTTCAAAGGAAAGCAGCTAGGAGAAAGTTTCTTTTGCCAGTGTGTGAGGGAGCTGGAAAGCTGCAGAATGGTGCAGTAGATTCCAGGCTAGGTCATTCCTGACTGGGTCTATAAGCAGAAGGAGTGCCTTTTGTAAAGCGATTTTCTATGGTTCTTCAATAGGGATAGAATGTAAACGTGTTTCTGCTTCAAAGGAAAGCAGCTAGGAGAAAGTTTCTTTTGCCAGTGTGTGAGGGAGCTGGAAAGCTGCAGAATGGTGTAGGGGATTCCAGGATAGGCCATTCCTGGCTGGGTCTATAAGCAGAAGGAGTGCTTTTTCTAAACGGCATTTCTATGGTTCTTTAATGGGGCTAGGATGTAAACGTGTTTCTGCTTCAAAGGAAAGCAGCTAGGTGAAAGTTTCTTTTGCCAGTGTGTGAGGGAGCTGGAAAGCTGCAGAATGGTGCAGGAGATTCCAGGCTAGGCCATTCCTGGCTGGGTCTATAAGCAGAAGGAGTGCTTTTTCTAAACGGCATTTCTATGGTTCTTCAATGGGGCTAGGATGTAAACGTGTTTCTGCTTCAAAGGAAAGCAGCTAGGAGAAAGTTTCTTTTGCCAGTGTGTGACGCAGCTGGAAAGCTGCAGAATGGTGCAGGGGATTCCAGGCTAGGCCATTCCTGATGGGTCTATTAGCAGGAGTGCTTTTTGTAAAGCGAATTTCTATGTTTCTTCAATTGGGCTAGGATGTTAATGTGTTTCTGCTTCAAAGGAAAGCAGCTAGGAGAAAGTTTCTTTTGCCAGTGTGTGACGCAGCTGGAAAGCTGCAGAATGGTGCAGAGGATTCCAGGCTAGGTCATTCCTGACTGGGTCTATAAGCAGAAGGAGTACTTTTAGGAAAGCGAATTTCTATGGTTCTTCAATGGGGATAGGATGTAAACATGTTTCTGCTTCAAAGGAAAGCAGCTAGGAGAAAGTTTCTTCTGCCAGTGTGTGACGCAGCTGGAAAGCTGCAGAATGGTGCAGAGGATTCCAGGCGAGGTCATTCCTGACTGGGTCTATAAGCAGAATGAATGCTTTTTGTAAAGCGAATTTCCATGGTTCTTCAATGGGGCTAGGATGTAAACGTGTTTCTGCTTCAAAGGAAAGCAGCTAGGAGAAAGTTTCTTTTGCCAGTGTGTGAGGGAGCTGGAAAGCTGCAGAATGGTGTAGGAGATTCCAGGCTAAGTCATTCCTGGCTGGGTCTACACACAGAAGGAGTGCTTTTTCTAAACAGCATTTCTATGGTTCTTCAATGGGGATAGGATGTAAACGTGTTTCTGCTTCAAAGGAAAGCAGCTAGGAGAAAGTTTCTTTTGCCAGTGTGTGAGTGAGCTGGAAAGCTGCAGAATGCTGCAGGGGATTCCAGGATAGGTCATTCCTGAGTAGGTCTATAAGCAGAATGAGTGCTTTTTGTACAGCAAATTTCTATGGTTCTTCAAAGGGGATAGGATGTAAACCTGTTTCTGCTTCAAAGGAAAGCAGCTAGGAGAAAGTTTCTATTGCCAGTGTGTGAGGGACCTGGAAAGCTGCAGAATGGTGCAGGGGTTTCCAGGCTAGGTCATTCCTGAGTGGGTCTATAAGCAGAAGGAGTGCATTTTCTAAACGGCATTTCTATGGTTCTTCAATGGGGCTAGGATGTAAATGTGTTTCTGCTTCAAAGGAAAGCAGCTAGGAGAAAGTTTCTATTGCCAGTGTGTGACGCAGCGGGAAAGCTGCAAATGGTGTAGGGGATTCGAGGCTAGGTCATTCCTGGATGGGTCTATAAGCAGAATGAGTGCTTTTTGTAAAGCAAATTTCTATGGTTCTTCGATGGGGCTAGGATGTAAACGTTTTTCTGCTTCAAAGTGTGATGGTTTGGGGGTTACCCCGCCCCTCCCACACTTTTTGAATTTGCCCCAGCTAACTCAGACGGACCCTGGGAATATAGATGAAGCAATTTATTTACAGCTAGCAGAATTTACAAGCAGCTATTTACAATATATACAGTTATATACAATTATATACAGAAATATACAAAGGATAAACAATACAGAAGCACAACTCCCCTCCCAGAAACCAAGGTCCCCAGGAGGGGCTCTCAAACCACCCCAACACCTCCCCCCGGCCCTCTCAACCTTACCCCAGTTCTCAGGAAGAAAAGAGGTGCAGCCAAGAGGTTAGGGAGCAAGGTTAGTAGGAGCAGGGTTAATGAGATGTGACCAGGTCTAAGGCAAAAGCAAGAGAGAGAGACAAAATGGAGAAAAAGTCTTTTCTTCTTCCCAGAGTTCTCAGCGTAACTGTGAGAGAAGTTGACACCATGTTTTCATTTCACTGCCCGTTATCTAGTTCTGTTACCAAAACATCCCAGCTTGCTTCAAACTAGCACAATCCACCCCTGTCTACTTCGCTCAGAGTATCGCTGAGAATTATCCAATCTAATCTAAACCAATATTTACACTAAGACAATATATACAAGTTCAGTTCACACTTCAATCAGATGTAGGTGATTCAAAAGCTCAGAACAGGGACTCCCAGGTGATGTTGGGTTCGTGCTCACGTACTGTAGATTCTATCGTAGATTCTCTCAGTATTGGGCGCCGATGTTACCTAGAATAGAAAACTCCTAACAGCTTGGATTTAAACTCTCTCAGCTAAGGTTAAATTTCTTTGTGGAATACACTGGATTTCACCATTTTCCTGCATTACCCAGTATGTATGACCAGGACCTTCAGCAGAAACCACCCCTCGGACAGGTTTCCCTTCGCCCGAAGGAGAAAATACCCAAACAGTTTTCCCTAACAGATTCTTCTCATGTACAACAGGAACTTTATCACCGTCTACTGTTTGGACCAAATCTGATTGTGCAGGTCCTGCTCTGTTTACTGAACCTCTACTATTTACCAACCAGGTAGCTTCTGCTAAATGTTTGTCCCAGTTTTTCAGAGTTCCACCCCCCATGGCTTTGAGGGTGGTTTTCAGCAAACCATTGTAGCGTTCAATCTTCCCTGAAGCTGGTGCATAGTAGGGTATGTGATAGATCCATTCAATACCATGCTCTTTGGCCCAGTTTTTCACTAGATTATTCTTGAAATGAGTACCATTGTCTGACTCGATTCTCTCTGGAGTTCCATGTCTCCACAAGATCTGTCTCTCCAAACCAACAGTGGTGTTACGTGCAGTAGCATGTGGAACTGGATAGGTTTCCAACCATCCAGTGCTGGCTTCTACCATCGTCAGCACATACTGCTTGCCAGAACGAGATCGAGGTAAAGTGATGTAGTCAATCTGCCAGGCTTCACCATACTTGTACTTTGACCATCTCTCACCATACCATAAGGGCTTGATTCGCTTAGCCTGCTTAATAGCAGCACAAATGTCACAGTCATAGATGACTTGGGTGATAGCGTCCATGGACAAGTCAATCGACCTATCGCGAGCCCATCGGTATGTTCCATCTCTGCCTTGATGTCCAGATGAGTCATGGGCCCACCGAGCTAAGAACAGCTCACCTCGGTGTTTCCAATCAAGGTCAATGTCAAGTTCAGAGTTGGTATCAACTTGAGCAATCTTAGCAGCTTGGTCTGCCTTCTGGTTGTGTTGATGTTCCTCAGTTGCTCTGCTCTTGGGCATGTGTGCATCTACGTGCCGCACCTTCACTGGAGTTCTCTCCAGCCGTGCATCAATGTCCTGCCATAGATCAGCACACCAAATAGGCTTTCCTTTCCTCTGCCAACCATGCTTCTTCCAGTCCTTCAGCCAACCCCATAGAGCATTGGCTACCATCCACGAGTCGGTGTAGAGGTAAAGGATAGGCCAATTTTCACGTTCAGCCACATCAAGAGCAAGTTGAACAGCTTTTACCTCAGCGAACTGACTGGATTCTCCTTCGCCATCTTTCGTTTCGGTAACTCTCCTGGTTGGACTCCAAACTGCTGACTTCCATATTCGCTTGTTCCCAACAAGACGACAGGAACCATCTGTGAACAAAGCATAGTTCTTTTCCTGATCAGAGAGATCACCATAGGGAGGAGCTTCCTCAGCACGAGTTATCTTCTCCTCCGGAGGTTTGGAACAGTCTGTGCCTTCCGGCCAGTTGGTGATCACCTCCACCAGACCAGGTCGGTCAAGATTACCCATTCGTGCTCGTTGGGTTATCAAAGCCATCCATTTAGACCAGGTTGCATCTGTGGCATGATGTGGTGATGAACCTTTGCCCTTGAACATCCAGTTAAGAACTGGCAGTCTAGGAGCTAAAAGCAATTGTGACTCAGTTCCAATCACTTCAGAAGCTGCTTTCACTCCCTCATAGGCTGCTAGAATCTCTTTCTCTGTTGCAGAGTAATTTGCCTCTGAACCTCTGTAACAACGTCCCCAGAAACCAAGTGGACGACCACGTGTCTCATTTGGAGCTCTCTGCCAAAGACTCCAAGTTGGACCATTGTCACTGGCAGCCGTGTACAGAATGTTTTTGATGTCCGGACCAGATCTCACAGGTCCTAAGCCCACTGCATGGACTACTTCTCGTTTGATCTGATCAAAGGCTGCTTGTTGTTCAGGTCCCCACTCGAAATTGTTTCTCTTACGAGTCACATCATGCAGAGGTTTGACAATCTGACTGAAACCAGGAATGTGAAGTCTCCAAAATCCCACCACACCAAGGAAAGAAAGTGTGTCCTTCTTACTGGTGGGAACAGCCATGGTAGAGACTTTGTTGATCACATCCTGTGGAATGTAACGGCGACCATCCTGCCACTGCACTCCCAGAAACTGAATTTCTCTGGCAGGTCCTTTGACCTTGTCTCTCTTAATGGCAAAACCTGCTTGCAGCAGAATGTCAATGATTTTGTTACCTTTCTCGAAGACTTCCTCAGCAGTTTGGCCCCACACAATGATGTCGTCGATGTACTGGATGTGCTCTGGAGCTTTACCTTTCTCCAGTGCATTGTGGATGACTGAGTGACAGATGGTTGAGCTGTGTTTCCACCCCTGAGGCAAACGATTGAACTGGTACTGGATTCCTCTCCAGGTGAATGCAAACTGAGGCCTGCACTCCTTTGCTATGGGAATAGAGAAGAAAGCATTAGCAATGTCTATGGTTGCATACCACTTAGCCTCCTTCGATTCCAGTTCGTACTGGAGTTCCAGCATGTCCGGCACAGCTGCACTCATGGGTGGCGTCACCTCGTTGAGGGCACGAAAGTCAACTGTCAGTCTCCAGTCGCCCGTAGGTTTGCGCACAGGCCAGATGGGACTGTTGAAAGGTGAATGAGCTTTCTCGATGACAGCCTGACTCTCCAGTTGACGAATCAGCTGATGAATGGGCAACAAAGAGTCACGGTTAGTTCTGTACTGCCTATGATGAACCGTTTGAGTTGCAATTGGCACTTCCAGGTCCTCTATGTCATGATGTCCCACAACTGCAGATTCATCAGAAAGTTCAGGTCTAATGGACAATTTCAATTTATCATCCTCAATCTCTACAGATGCTATTCCAAAAGCCCATTTATGACCCTTAGGATCTTTGAAACAACCTTGCCTCAAAAAGTCAATTCCCAAAATGCAAGGCGCATCAGGACCAGTTACAATAGTATGTGTCTTCCACTCTTTACCAGTTAAACTGATCTCAGCCTGTATCTTAGTTAGCTCTTGAGATCCACCTGTGATTCCAAAGATAGAAATGGACTCTGTCCCCTTACAATTAGATGGCAATAAAGTACACTGAGCACCTGTGTCAACTAAAGCCCTGTATTTCCGAACTCTTGAACTGCCAGGCCACCTAATGAATACATTCCAATAGATTCGGTTCTCTCCACTATCCCTTTCCTCCTCCTGGCTGGAGGCAGGGCACCCCTAATGCTGAACATGGCATGTAGGGTGTACACAGTGATTGGTGTTGTGAGAGGAACTGCAACTGTTGGAACAATTGCAGTTGCTCTCAGGAGCTGAAGAAGTGACAGCTACTTTCCTGGCATTGCTGCCTCTGTTTCTGCCACTCTGCAGTTCCCTGACCCTCTTTGAAAGAGCTGAAGTAGGTTTACCATCCCATTTGTTCATGTTCTCACCGTATGTGTCACGCAGAAGTATCCACAGTGACGCACGTGATTGCTGCTGTCTGGGTGGAATTTGTCTCCTCCTGGGCTGGAATTGCCTTGCAGGAGGTGGGCGTCTGTTCCTGACTGCAGAAACATGCACCCATTCAGATGATGCAGGATTGGTATCCCTTACCAGATTGGAAATAGAGGTTTTAAGGTCCTCCTTCAGTTCTTTCATGCTCTCTTGAAAACCATCTTTAAGCTCTGTAGTCATAGTCTTTATGGCACAGATTATACCAGAATGTGACAAGCTGTCCTCTATCTGCCTGAGCTGGTCAGTGAACTCACCAACAGTGAAAGATCTTCCATTATCACTCCTTGCTAGAAACTTACTGGCCAAGATGTTAGCATAGGATGAAGGAGCAAGCTTAATCAGCTTCTTCATGAGGCCTGTTCCCAAAGGAATATCATCAGGCTCATGAGTACCATGATCTCCATAAAGCACTTCCTTCACAGCAAACTCCTTCAGAAGCTTAATTCCCTGCTCAATGGTGTTCCACTTCTTGGCAGCCCATGGCAAATCATCTCGGGAAGGATATCTCATAGCCACAGCCAACAGAAGGCGTGTCCACAAGCTAACCCTACCAAGAGGACTTGCTAGGTGTTTGTCCACTCCACTCTCCTTAGTGAGTGGTCCCAGCTGCTTGGCAGACTTGTCTCCTACCTGCAGAGCATTAGCACCAATGCCACGGCATCTCACTAGCCAGCTTAAGATTGGCTCACCTGATTCCCTTGTGTATTCCTTCCTAACTTCCCTGACCTCTCTGAGTGGATCCTTGGAGCCTTGGATGTCATCTTCCTCCTCCTCTTCCTGTTGTTCTGGTGGTGCCGGGCCTAACACAATCTTCCTCATAGCATTCCTAAACTCATTGGAACCATCCTCTCTCTTGGCAGCTAACCTCACAGCGCTCCTCTCACTTGAGTATTGTTGTCTCAGCACATCTACAAGGTCTCTCAGACTAACTGTCTCCTCCTCCTCTTCTCCTTGCTGCTGATCACCAGAGGTCCCATCTCTTACATCCTCCTGTGAACCACTCTTTGTCTTAGCTTTTTCCTTAGCAGGTGCCAGAAGGGCCTGAGCAGCAACAGACTTGGATGTGTTTGCTGGAGGATTTGAATCTTTAGGTGTCTGACCTGGAGGGTTTGAATTATTGGAGGTTTGACTTGGAGCATTTGTATTCTTAGGGGTCTGACCTGGAGCTTGTGAGTTCAGATCTGCCTTGCTTTTAACAGGAGGATTTTGGTTCTGGTCTGCTGGCTGGGGGTTCAAATTGGCTGAGCTGGTGTCATTAGGATTTGGACTGACTGGGCTAGCGTTACCAGCATTAGCAGTAGTATTAGCATTAGTGGGATTGTTTGCCTGTCCTCCTGGGATGCCTGCCAACCCTGACGTGTTTTGATTGTTGCTAGGAACATTCTGATTTTGGGTACCTGCCTGTGCTCCTGAGCCTCCTGCTAAACTCTGTGGCTTGTTTTGGTTATCCTTATCATTGTTTACGTTATTGGCAGGAACACTGGCTGTGTTCCCAGCACTTGGAGAAGGAGGGGCAGAGGCTGGCAAGGGGGAAGCCGATAACTGTGTTCCCTTGTTTTGCTGTGAAAGAGACTGCTTCTGAGACACAGAATTCTTCCTAGCTCTTACAGAAACTGGTTTTGAATTTTTCACCAATAATACCAAAATTAATATGAAAATTAAAATCATAAGAGCCAGATTACTGCACACCAACCCCGTCACAATCTCTTTTCTGTAAAAATCCTTGCATGGACTTGGCATTTCAGTTTGGGGCTGGATGACCCTCATGAGAGCAGTAGATAAAGCAGCATTTTGACTGATCGTCACATTATTGACAAAAACTCTTGTAATATCACTAGTAATATTCTCAGTGACATTAAAACCAGCATAACCAAGAATAAAATCACCCCAGCTCCAGAACATGTTTGAAAGCTTAACTTTAGCCTTCTTAAAAACCACATGAAGCAAGAAATAACCAATTTGATCTTTGATCCAGTTGTACACAAAAAACCAGAAAACAGGCCACACAGCAATCCCCACCAAGTACAATAGCTGCTTGATTAGCTTCATCTTAATTCCCAGAGCTAATTTCCACTCACTGAAATATCTAGCCCCACGTTGGGAAAGCCAATTAAAAATGTGATGGTTTGGGGGTTACCCCGCCCCCCCACACTTTTTGAATTTGCCCCAGCTAACTCAGACGGACCCTGGGAATATAGATGAAGCAATTTATTTACAGCTAGCAGAATTTACAAGCAGCTATTTACAATATATACAGTTATATACAATTATATACAGAAATATACAAAGGATAAACAATACAGAAGCACAACTCCCCTCCCAGAAACCAAGGTCCCCAGGAGGGGCTCTCAAACCACCCCAACACCTCCCCCCGGCCCTCTCAACCTTACCCCAGTTCTCAGGAAGAAAAGAGGTGCAGCCAAGAGGTTAGGGAGCAAGGTTAGTAGGAGCAGGGTTAATGAGATGTGACCAGGTCTAAGGCAAAAGCAAGAGAGAGAGACAAAATGGAGAAAAAGTCTTTTCTTCTTCCCAGAGTTCTCAGCGTAACTGTGAGAGAAGTTGACACCATGTTTTCATTTCACTGCCCATTATCTAGTTCTGTTACCAAAACATCCCAGCTTGCTTCAAACTAGCACACAAAGGAAAGCAGCTAGGAGAAAGTTTCTTCTGCCAGTGTGTGACACAGATGGAAAGCTGCAGAATGGTGCAGGGTGTTCCAGGCTAGGCCATTCCTGGCTGGGTCTATAAGCAGAAGGAGTGCTTTTTCTAAACCGAATTTCTGTATTTCATCTATGGGGCTAGGATATAAACGTGTTTCTGCTTCAAAGGAAAGCAGCTAGGAGAAAGTTTCTATTGCCAGTGTGTGACGCAGCTGGAAAGCTGCAGAATGGTGCAGGGGATTCCAGGCTAGGCCATTCCTGGATGGGTCTACACACAGAAGGAATGCGTATTCTAAACGGCATTTCTTTGGCTCTTCAATGGGGCTAGGATGTAAACGTGTTTCTGCTTCAAAGGAAAGCAGCTAGGAGAAAGTTTCTTTTGCCAGTGTGTGACGCAGCTGGAAAGCTGCAGAATGGTGCAGGGGATTCCAGGCTAGGCCATTCCTGATGGGTCTATAAGCAGAAGGACTGCTTTTTGTAAAGCGAATTTCTATGTTTCTTCAATGGGGCTAGGATGTAAACGTGTTTCTGCTTCAAAGGAAAGCAGCTAGGAGAAAGTTTCTTTTGCCAGTGTGTGAGGGAGCTGGAAAGCTGCAGAATGGTGCAGGGGATTCCAGGCTAGGCCATTCCTGGCTGGCACTATAAGCAGAATGCGTGCTTTTTCTAAACGGCATTTCTGTGGTTCTTCAATGGGGCTAGGATGTCAACGTGTTTCTGCTTCAAAGGAAAGCAGCTAGGAGAAAGTTTCTTTTGCCAGTGTGTGAGGGAGCTGGAAAGCTGCAGAATGGTGCAGGGGATTCCAGGCTAGGCCATTCCTGGCTGGCACTATAAGCAGAATGCGTGCTTTTTCTAAACGGCATTTCTGTGGTTCTTCAATGGGGCTAGGATGTCAACGTGTTTCTGCTTCAAAGGAAAGCAGCTAGGAGAAAGTTTCTTTTGCCAGTGTGTGAGGGAGCTGGAAAGCTGCAGAATGGTGTAGGGGATTCCAGGCTAGGTCATTTCTGGCTGGCACTATAAGCAGAATGAGTGCTTTTTGTAAAGTGAATTTCTATGGTTCTTCAATGGGGCTAGGATATAAACGTGTTTCTGCTTCAAAAGAAAGCAGCTAGGAGAAAGTTTCTTTTGCCAGTGTGTGATGCAGCTGGAATGCTCAGAATGGTGTAGGGGATTCCAGGCTAGGTCATTCCTGACTGGGTCTATAAGCTGATTGCGTGCTTTTTGTAAAGCGAATTTCTATGGTTCTTCAATGGGGCTAGGATGTAAACGTGTTTCTGCTTCAAAGGAAAGCAGCTAGGAGAAAGTTTCTATTGCCAGTTAGTGAGGGAGCTGGAGAGTTGCAGAATGGTGTAGGGGATTCCAGGTTAGGTCATTCCTGACTGGGTCTATAAGTAGAAGGAGTGCTTTTTGTAAAGCGAATTTCTATGGTTCTTCAAAGGGGATAGGATGTAAACATGTTTCTGATTCAAAGGAAAGCAGCTAGCAGAAAGTTTCTTTTGCCAGTGTGTGACGCAGCTGGAAAGCTGCAGAATGGTGCAGAGGATTCCAGGCTAGGCCATTCCTGACTCGGTCTATTGGCAGAAGGAGTGCTTTTTGTAAACCGAATTTCTATGGTTCTTCAATAGGGATAGGATGTCAACGTGTTTCTGCTTCAAAGGAAAGCAGCTAGGAGAAAGTTTCTTTTGCCAGTGTGTGAGGGAGCTGGAAAGCTGCAGAGCGGTGCAGGGGATTCCAGGCTAGGCCATTCCTGGCTGGCTCTATAAGCAGGAGTGCGTATTCTAAACAGCATTTCTATGGCTCTTCAATGGGGCTAGGATGTAAATGTGTTTCTGCTTCAAAGGAAAGCAGCTAGGAGAAAGTTTCTTTTGCCAGTGTGTGACGCAGCTGGAAAGCTGCAGAATGGTGCAGGGGATTCCTGGCTAGGCCATTCCCGATGGCTCTATTAAACAGAAGGAGTGCTTTTTGTAAAGCAAATGTCTCGGTTTCTTCAAAGGGGCTAGGATATAAACGTGTTTCTGCTTCAAAGGAAAGCAGCTAGGAGAAAGTATCTTTTGCCAGTGTGTGAGGGAGCTGGAAAGCTGCAGAATGGTGCAGGAGATTCCAGGCTAGGCCATTCCTGGCTGGCACTATAATCAGAAGCAGTGCTTTTTATAAACGGCATTTCTATGGTTCTTCAATGGGGCTAGGATGAAACGTGTTTCTGCTTCAAAGGAAAGCAGCTAGGAGAAAGTTTCTTTTGCCAGTGTGTTACGCAGCTAGAAGGCTGCAGAATGGTGCAGGAAATTCCAGGCTAGGCCATTCCTGGCTGGGTCTATAAGCAGAAGGAGTGCCTTTTGTAAAGCGACTTTCTATGGTTCTTCAATAGGGATAGGATGTAAACGTGTTTCTGCTTCAAAGGAAAGCAGCTAGGAGAAAGTTTCTTTTGCCAGTGTGTGAGGGAGCTGGAAAGCTGCAGAATGGTGCAGGACATTCCAGGCTAGGTCATTCCTGACTGGGTCTATAAGCAGACGGAGTGCTTTTTCTAATCGGCATTTCTATGGTTCTTCAAAGGGGACAGGATGTAAACGTGTTTCTGCTTCAAATGAAAGCAGCTAGGAGAAAGTTTCTTTTGCCAGTGTGTGAGGGAGCTGGAAAGCTGCAGAATGGTGTAGGGGATTATAGGCTAGGTCATTTCTGGCTGGCACTATAAGCAGAATGATTGCTTTTTGTAAAGCGAATTTCTGTGGTTCTTCAATGGGGCTAGGATGTAAACGTGTTTTTGCTTCAAAAGAAAGCAGCTAGGAGAAAGTTTCTTTTGCCAGTGTGTGATGCAGCTGGAATGCTCAGAATGGTGTAGGGGATTCCAGGCTAGGCCATTCCTGACTGGGTCTATAAGCACAATGAGTGCTTTCTGTGAAGTGAATTTCGATGGTTCTTCAATGGGGCTAGGATGTAAACGTGTTTCTGCTTCAAAGGAAAGCAGCTAGGAGAAAGTTTCTTTTGCCTGTGTGTGACGCAGTGGGAAAGCTGCAGAATGGTGTAGGGGATTCCAGGCTAGGCCATTCCTGACTGGGTCTATAAGCTGATTGCGTGCTTTTTGTAAAGCGAATTTCTATGGTTCTTCAATGGGGCTAGGATGTAAACGTGTTTCTTCTTCAAAGGAAAGCAGCTAGAAGAAAGTTTCTTTTGCCAGTGTGTGAGGGAGCTGGAAAGCTGCAGAATGGTGTAGGGGAATCCAGGCTAGGTCATTCCTGATTGGGTCTATAAGCAGAAGGAATGCTTTTTGTAAAGCGAATTTCTATGGTTCTTCTACGGGGATAGGATGTAAACGTGTTTCTGCTTCAAAGGAAAGCAGCTAGCAGAAAGTTTCTTTTGCCAGTGTGTGACGCAGCTGGAAAGCTGCAGAATGGTGCAGGGGATTCCAGGCTAGGTCATTCCAGACTGTGTCTATAAGCATAAGGAATGCGTTTTCTAAACGGCATTTCTATGGTTCTTCAATGGGGCTAGGATGTAAACGTGTTTCTGCTTCAAAGGAAAGCAGGTAGGAGAAAGTTTCTATTGCCAGTTAGTGAGGGAGCTGGAGAGCTGCAGAATGGTGTAGGGGATTCCAGGTTAGGTCATTCCTGACTGGGTCTATAAGCAGAAGGAGTGATTTTTGTGAAGCGAATTTCTATGGTTCTTCAATGGGGATATGATGTAAATATGTTTCTGCTTCAAAGGAAAGCAGCTAGGAGAAAGTTTCTTTTGCCAGTGTGTGACGCAGCTGGAAAGCTGCAGAATGGTGCAGGAAATTCCAGGCTAGGCCATTCCTGGCTGGCTCTATAAGCAGGAGTGCCTATTCTAAACGGTATTTCTAAGGTTCTTCAGTGGGGCTAGGATGTAAACGTGTTTCTGCTTCAAAGGAAAGCAGCTAGGAGAAAGTCTCTTTTGCCAGTGTGTGACGCAGCTGGAAAGCTGCAGAATGGTGTAGGGGATTCCAGGCTAGGTCATTCCTGACTGGGTCTATAAGCTGAATGAGTGCTTCTTGTAAAGTGAATTTCTATGGTTATTCAATGGGGCTAGGATGTAAACGTGTTTCTGCTTCAAAGGAATGCAGGTAGAAGAAAGTTTCTATTGCCAGTGTGTGAGGGAGCTGGAAAGCTGCAGAATGGTGCAGGGGATTCCAGGCTAGGCCATTCCTGGCTGGGTCTAGAAGCAGAAGGAGTGCTTTTTCTAAACGGCATTTCTATGGTTCTTCAATGGGGCTGGGATGTAAACGTGTTTCTGCTTCAAAGGAAAGCAGCTAGGAGAAAGTTTCTTTTGCCAGTGTGTGATGCAGCTGGAAAGCTGCAGAATGGTGCAGAGGATTCCAGGCTAGGTCATTCCTGACTGGGTCTATAAGCAGAATGAATGCTTTTTGTAAAGCGAATTTCTGTGGTTCTGCTCTCCCTCAGCTTCAAACCATTCCCCTTGCCCTGTCTTTAGACACCCTTTTGGAAAAAGTCTCTCTGCAGCCTTCCTGCTGCAGGTTCCCTTCAGGTACTGGGAGGTAGCTTTAAAGTCTCCCTGGAGTCTTGTCTCCTTCAGGCTGAGCAGCCCCAGCTCCCTCAGCCTATCCTCTTAGAAGTGCTCCAGCCCTTGGCTCATCCTTGTGGTCCTGCTCTGAACTGGTTCCAGCAGTTTTTCGTTCTTCAGCTGGACTGTGGCCATGTGGAATGTTTTGGGTTGTGCTTTTGCCTTTGCATGCTGAAAGACTTCCTGTGTTACCTTAGTAGTACGTTTCATGTGCAAGGTTCCTGTCTGTGATCTCTTGCTGCTGGGGAAGTCATGAGCTACCTGTGGGGGTGTGAAATGCAATAAGCTTCGATCGCGTTGCCTGCACGGATGTGAGGGGACAAAGTACTGCTGAGAAGCTTTTTTGTACCATTCTCTTCCCCCTTCCCCTCTTGCCTTTAAGGGAACGCACACAGGGAGAAGCTTACTGAGCGCCCTCTGACATGCTGTAGGAATTCTTTGCTTTGCAGTGTTTTACACTGTGGCTCTTCAAACCTGTAACCCATCTGCTTTCCATTGCCAGCGAGCTGACCATCCGTACTACCGTCGCCTTGAATGCCTCCAACCAGCAGTGTTTGCTGCCAGACAGACACCTTGAGAAGACAGAGGACATGGTTAAGTTCATGAAGGATATCTTGGATGGTGCTGCTGAAGTAAGTCTTTGTTGTGGCTTGAGATATATTGGTTGGTGTTTGGTTTTTCCCCCCTTAGCTGCGGTGGCTCCGATTGTTACGCCGTGTGATTTATCTTCCTGTCCTGGCTGTCTTCCCGTGTTGGGTGCTGGCAGTGAATACGTGGTGAGGAGTGCTTGGGGTGTGCCATCCTTTGCTGTTCTCACTGTGGGAACTCCAAGAGCCATGGAATGGGTGCGTTATGAGTGATGCACAATTAATAATCAATATTAATGTTGGTATCCAGGCAAAGGTTTTTAATAACTACAACCAACCTGTTTCTTATCATTCAGTCTCTGCAGAAAGCTTATTTACAAGGTTCAAAGCACACAGCTGGGGTATTTGTACACTTAGAATCGTGGAATCAGCCAGGTTGGAAGAGACCTCCAAGCTCATCCAGCCCAACCTAGCCCCCAGCCCTCTCCAGTCAGCTAGGCCATGGCACTAAGTGCCTCATCCAGGCTTTTCTTGAGCAGCTGCAGGGATGGCGACTCCCTAGGCAGCCTCTGTGGTCTGAGAGTAGAGCAGCAACTTGCTGTTAGTTTGCTGTGATGGTCTCAAACAACTGTGGGAGAGTTTGGCCTGAGCCTGTTGGAATGCTTAGCCTTACTGGAGGAGCTGGGAGCGTCTGGGCAGCATGAAATGCAAGAGCAATTGCTTTTCACTTCCTTCTTAAGGGACTTAAGGGTTGGGAGGTCTGAGGAATGAACTGTTGGGATCATAACTGCAAAGTGTCAGCAGTTTTGACATGGTTCCATTTGACATTGCAGGCACAGGCTGGTGATGGACTTCTGCAACGAAGCAAGAGAGTCATCTATGAGGCCAA
This sequence comes from Pogoniulus pusillus, assembly GCF_015220805.1. Taxonomy (NCBI): domain Eukaryota; kingdom Metazoa; phylum Chordata; class Aves; order Piciformes; family Lybiidae; genus Pogoniulus; species Pogoniulus pusillus. The sequence continues at coordinate 47,826 of NW_026974557.1, forward strand.
GGCTGCTGTAATGGTAGAGTTCATTGCTTATTCAGTGAGGTGATGCTCTTGTCAGTCAAGAAGGACTTAGTTGCAGAGGCTTTGGAAATGCTTTGATGTAAGCTTGTTGCCATGCTGTGCCTAGTGTATCTATTGTCACTATTTAGAACTAGGCTTAAACCAAATGAACTTCTGGATTAAAACAGCCAATCATGTCTGCCACAGTTCTAACTGTTCCACCTGCATGAATTTCACATTTTTCACTCTGCTGTTAGTCTGACATATTTTAAGGGACAGAATAATGAAAATCCAACCTCTTTTCCTTGAGCTTTTTGCCATGGCTTCAGAGGTTCTTTTGTGTTCTGAGCAATGTTTTGATTTCAGTCTGTCCCAGTCCTCTGTCAGCCTCCCAGACAAGAAATCTCTGCTCCTGTTGAGGCGGAGCAGCTTCTGTCTGTTGTTACTTGTCCTAGTGCTGAGCACCACCAAGCAGCAGCTGGGCCCTTGGTGCTGACCCCTGCCCCTTGGTAATGTATAGACGTTCATGAGATCCCTTCTCTTCCCCCGACTAAACAGCTCCCCCCCCCTCCTCTTCACTCCCCCCCCCCCACCTCTTCTCTCCCCCCCTCTTCGCTCTCGCCCCCCCCTCCACTCTCCCCCCCCGCCCCCCCTCTTCCCTCTCCCCCCCACCCCCCTCTTCGCTCTCCCCCCCACCCCCCTCTTCGCTCTCCCCCCCACCCCCCTCTTCGCTCTCCCCCCCACAATAACGAGAGCCACACCAGAGGCCAGAGCTGTGCTGTCTCAGCAAGCAAAGGGCAAAGGAGGCAACGAGATGCTGTAGGGACTCTGACTCTTGCTGCCAGGCTGCAACAAGAGAAAGGGAGATTCTGGCCCCCAACAGGTGAAAACAAGAGAGGAGCAAGGCAGGAAGCACAAAAGCAAACCTCTCTCATGAAGGAAACAGCACAACTTCAAGCACAGCTTTCAGCACAGCATACCAAGGAGGAACAGAAATCCCAAGCAGAGCAGAGGGGAGGAGTGGCTTAGAGAAAAGCAAAAGCACCCCACAAAGCACAGAGCCAAAACACCACCCCACAAAGGACACAGCCAACCTACCCCCGCAAAGGGGAGCAGCCAAAGGCTTCTGCCTCTCCTGGGGCAACTTAAAAAGGGGAGGTCAATTGAAGTCTCCTCCCACCCCAGCTGTGGCCACTTTGCCCTCCCTGCTCAGTGCCCTTTATAAGCAGAGCAGGAGGAGCCCAGCCCCAAGCTGGGCCCATTGCGGGCCAAGGGATCCTCCGCCTGGCATCCCAGGTGAGTGCGCACGGGTGAGCACCAGGTGTGTGGTGGAGGGTTTCAAAGGCCGGGGGGCCTGGCTGGCCCCCCGGCTAGCTAGGGCCACCTTAGGGCTGGGCTACTGACCCACTGCAACATCCCCCTTAGCTCACGGGTGCTAAGTCTGTGTTGTTACTGAGGCTGAGGTTTCTCTAGGAGGTTGGATCCTCGAGGGTTTTGCTCTGGGTTCTGCGATGGAGGCAAAGATGGAGCAGGAGCACCAACTGGAGCTGGTAATGGACCAGCAGCAGCAGCTGGTAATGGAACTGGTAATGGAGCAGAAGCTGGTAACGTAGAGTGGAGAGGAGGAGGAGGAAAGCAGCAGAGACTGCCCGGGGGAAGGCAGAGAGTGGGGGAGGATGGCAGGGGCTGCCCGGGGAAAGGTGGAGGGCAGCGGCAGGAGGGCAGGGAAGAGGTACAGAGCTTTCAGATGCTGAGCTTCAACAGAAAGACCTGATGGAAAAGAAAAGAGACTAACTTGTTTAGCAAAAGTACTCTCTGGAATTTCCCAAATCACTTATTTATTGAAGGGAGTCATTTGTTGGTCATTGTCATCACGAGAGAGGACCTTTTGGTTTGCATTAGGGTGGTTTGGGCTTGCCTGTAACTCCAGGCCCCTCAGAAATTGACCGGGGGGGAAAATCCCCAACCCATGGATGTTCTCTTGGTTGTCTTTAATAGATAAACAAAGAGCAAGTGCGACTGAAAGAGCTTTGCAGGTAACAACTCTGTAACACTGTTTGGAGAGTTTTGAATTGGTCATTACCAGCGAGATCAAGGTAGTGCCCCTTGGCCTTGCTGCATGTGGTGAACTGCTCCTAACACAGCCCAGCTGAACACAGAGTCAGGTGAAATGAAGGCTGAAGAGATAGGAAAAGTCTTTCTCAGCCTCATAGCTAAAGACAGTTTAGTTTCCCCAAGAAGTCCCATTCTACCTGTTGTGCATTGGTTTGATGCCAAAGCCAAACAACTGCCCCAGACCTTTCTATTTTCTCAGCTTTGGTGTAAATGAATATGAATTGAGGTTGGATGAGGCCTTGAGCAGCCTGTTGCAGTGGGAGGTATCCCCGCCTAGAGCAGAGGGTTGGGACTGGATGATCCTTGAGGTCCCTTCCAACCTAAACCATTCAATGAAGTCTTTTATCAGTCTTTTATAGGATTAGTGACAGTGGGGAATGTTTGCTTGCTATGAGATGAGGGAGCTGTTTCCTAAATGGAATGTTCATTAGTTCTTTAGCACCTGAAAATGTTGGCAGGCTACTTGATAAACCTCCTGGAACACAGGGGCCTGTCGAATTGTTTTCCCAGTGCCTGAACAACTTACAGTGCTGTCATGGGTTAGCCTCCTGTTTCCCTCCAACACAGAAGTGAGGCAAAAGTAACACAGCCAAGGAAAAACCCTCTGGGTTGAGATCAAGAGGTAAATACAAAATGAGATCCTGCAGTGCACAATTACCTTAGCCTGTTTCTGTTTGCAGAAAGCAGGAGTCAGCCACCTGCCACCCATCCCCTCCTGATCCCAACCCCAGAAACCCAAAGCAGCACTTGGCACAGGAGGTCTCTCGTGTTGCAGTCTCACCTTCACGCCCTGGAATACTTTGCTTCAGCCAGCAGCATGGGGTTGGATACCAACAGCAGAGTCGACTTAACCTGTGACTAAGTGGACTTTAAGTGTTCTGACTCCACAGTAGAACTTGATAAAGAAAGATGTGAATGGAAGCAGGCTCTGACTGCTCTGTGTAACTGATGAGAAGCTTTCTGAAGGAGGTGAATTTGTTTTACAGCCCTTCACTCAGCTGGTTACAGATCTTCAAGGTAGCTGCTGGTGCAGTGTCTGTTGGAGACTGTTAGCCACTCTGAAGGAGGGAGTTAGTGGAGCATCATAGGAACATGTAGAGAGATTGGTCAGTAAAAGGCATTTGTGTTACCCTTTTTAGTCATTTGAGTCACTTTTATTGTAATCCCATGGCTGAGAGCAGGACTCCTTTGTGTCCAGGGTTAAAATCTTCAAGGAGAAACAGTGCCAAGGCTCTGAATTGATTTGGACTTGGTGCTGCTGGTTACAATGTAGGACAGTTAAGGCAGTCCTATGTTTTGTGATTTGTCTGTTTTCCTACCGTTCTAGTTTTGGCTCGGGCTAGTGTGAAGTGTCTCTGGAACGAGGTCCTTGTGGTCCCTTCTGACCCTGACTGATTCTATGATTCCAGCAAGCAGCTTTTGACTTAAAAACCCCTGAGGTCACTGCAGCACCTCTCTATGGAATAAAAGAAAGGGATTTTGCTGCACTGCTGAGAACTGTTTCCAGCTCTGAGCCTTTGTTTTTGTGGTTGTTTTTGGTTCGTGTTTATAAACAGCAGTAGCTAAGCAATCCTCTCTGAGCTATGGACCAGAATCTGCTGCATCCTGTGCAAGAAGCAGATCCCAGTGTGATCTGGTGCAGCTGTAGCACTTCCTAACTGCTAGGTTTGGGAGGAGGGCATGTGTCTCAGACGTTTCTGAGCTGTGATAGCAATCAGGTGTCTGCTTAAGTCTTGAACCTCTGCCACGTGCTGCCACGTTCACCAGATCTTTCTCCCGGCTTCAGGGAGAGAAGGAGTGTACAGCTCTCAGAGTGGGTGTCAGAAGCGATGTGAAGTGAAAGGGGTTTGCTGTGGTCATGCAGAAAGTTGTGTGAGGGAATCTGGCAGTTTGGTTTTTGATTTCTTCAGTCTCTAAAGTTTTTCTTGGAGCAGCTTCACTGCAATACTCTTAAATGCACAGAGTATCAGCACAGGCCCTTTTAGACAGTCCTCCAGGTTTGCTGCAGGTTCCTTTCAGATACTGCAGCATAGCTCGAAGCTCTGCCATCTCTTCTGCAGCCTCAACAGCCCCAGTTCTTTCAGTCCTGCTTCCCAGGAGAGGTGCCATTCCTGCCTGGGTCTATAAGGAGAAGGAGTGCTTTTTCTAAATGGCATTTCTATGGTTCTTCAATGGGGCTAGGATGTAAACGTGTTTCTGCTTCAAAGGAAAGCAGCTAGGAGAAAGTTTTTTTTGCCAGTGTGTGATGCACCTGGAAAGCTGCAGAATGGTGTAGGGGATTCCAGGCTAGGCCATTCCTGACTGGGTCTACAAGCAGAATGAGTGCTTTTTGTAAAGCGAATTTCTATGGTTCTTCAATAGGGATAGGATGTAAACGTGTTTCTGCTTCAAAGGAAAGCAGCTAGGAGAAAGTTACTTTAGCCAGTGTGTGACGCAGCTGGAACGCTGCAGAATGGTGTAGGGGATTCCAGGCTAGGTCATTCCTGACTGGGTCTATAAGCAGAAGGAGTGCTTTTTGCAAAGCAAATTTCTATGGTTCTTCAATGGGGCAAGGATGTCAACGTGTTTCTGCTTCAAAGGAAAGCAGCTAGGAGAAAGTTTCTTTTGCCAGTGTGTGAGGGAGCTGGAAAGCTGCAGAATGCTGCAGGGGATTCCAGGCTAGGCCATTCCTGAGTGGGTCTATAAGCAGAATGAGTGCTTTTTGTAGAGCAAATTTCTACGGTTCTTCAAAGGGGATAGGATGTAAACGTGTTTCTGCTTCAAAGGAAAGCAGCTAGGAGAAAGATTCTTTTGCCAGTGTGTGAGGGAGCTGGAAAGATGCAGAATGGTGCAGGGGTTTCCAGGCTAGGTCATTCCTGACTGGGTCTATAAGCAAAAGGAATGCTTTTTCTAAACGGCATTTCTATGGTTCTTCAGTGGGGCTAGGATGTCAACGTGTTTCTGCTTCAAAGGAAAGCAGCTAGGAGAAAGTTTCTTTTGCCAGTGTGTGACGCAGCTGGAAAGCTGCAGAATGGTGCAGGGGATTCCAGGCTAGGCCATTCCTGACTGCGTCTGTAAGCATAAGGAGTGCTTTTTCTAAAGCGAATTTCTATGTTTCTTCTATGGGGCTAGGATGTAAACGTGTTTCTGCTTCAAAGGAAAGCAGCAAGGAGAAAGGTTCTTTTGCCAGTGTGTGAGTGAGCTGGGAAGCTGCAGAATGGTGCAGGAGATTCCAGGCTAGGTCATTCCTGGCTGGTTCTACACGCACAAGGAGTACTTTTTCTAAACATCATTACTATGTTTCTTCAATTGGGGTTGGATGTAAACGTGTTTCTGCTTCAAAGGAAAGCAGCTAGGAGAAAGTTTCTTTTTCCAGTGGGTGACGCAGCGGGAAAGCTGCAGAACGGTTCAGGGGATTCCAGGCTAGGTCATTCCTGACTGGCGCTATAAGCAGAAGGAGTGCTTTTTGTAAAGCGAATTTCTGTGGTTCTTCAATAGGGATAGGATGTAAACGTGTTTCTGCTTCAAAGGAAAGCAGCTAGGAGAACGTTTCTTTTGCCAGTGTGTGAGGGAGGTGGAACGCTGCAGAATTGGTGCAGGGGATTCCGGGCTAGGCCATTCCTGATGGGTCTATAAGCAGAAGGAGTGCTTTTTGTAAAGCGAATTTCTATGGTTCTTCAAAGTGGCTAGGATGTAAACGTGTTTCTGCTTCAAAGGAAAGCATCTAGGAGAAAGTTTCTTTTGCCAGTTTGTGACGCAGCTGGAAAGCTGCAGAATGGTGTAGGAGATTCCAGGCTAGGCCATTCCTGGCTGGCACTATAAATAGAAGGAATGCTTTTTCTAAACGGCGTTTCTATGGTTCTTCAATGGGGCTAGGATGTAAACGTGTTTCTGCTTCAAAGGAAAGCAGCTAGGGGAAAGTTTCTTCTGCCAGTGTGTGACACAGCTGGAAAGATGCAGAATGGTACAGGAGATTACAGGATAGACCATTCCTGATGGCTCTATAAGCAGAAGGAGTGCTTTTTCTAACCGGCATGTCTATGTTTCTTCAATGGGGCTAGGATGTAAACGTGTTTCTGCTTCAAAGGAAAGCAGCTAGCAGAAAGTTTCTTTTGCCAGTGTGTCAGGGATTTGGAAAGCTGCAAAATGGTGCAGGGGATTCCAGGGTTGGTCATTCCTGACTGGGTCTATAAGCAGAAGGAGTGCTTTTTCTAAACCGAATTTCTATGTTTCTTCAATGGGGCTAGGATGTAAACGTGTTTCTGCTTCAAAAGAAAGCAGCTGGGAGAAAGTTTTTTATGCCGCTGTGTGACACAGCTGGAAAGGTGCAGAATGGTGAAGTGGATTCCAGGCTAGGCCATTCCTGGCTGGGTCTATAAGCAGAAGGAGTGCTTTTTCTAAACCGTATTTCTATATTTCATCAATGGGGCTAGGATGTAAACGTGCTTCTGCTTCAAAGGAAAGCAGCTAGGGGAAAGTTTCTTTTACCAGTGTGTGACGCAGCTGGAACACTGCAGAATGGTGTAGGGGATTCCAGGCTAGGTCATTCCTGACTGCGTCTATTAGCAGAAGGAATGCTTTTTCTAACCGGCATTTCTATGGTTCTTCAATGGGGCTAGGATGTAAACGTGTTTCTGCTTCAAAGGAAAGCAGCTAGGAGAAAGTTTCTTTTGCCAGTGTGTGAGGGAGCTGGATAGCTGTAGAATGGTGCAGGAAATTCCAGGCTAGGCCATTCCTGGCTGGGTCTGTAAGCAGAAGGAGTGCTTTTTCTAAAAGGCATTTCTATGTTTCTTCAATGGGGCTAGGATGTAAACGTGTTTCTGCTTCAAAGGAAAGCAGCTAGGAGAAAGTTTCTTTTGCCAGTGTGTGAGGTAGCTGGAACTCTGCAGAATGGTGTAGGGGATTCCAGGCTAGGCCATTCCTGACTGGGTCGATAAACAGAAGGAGTGCTTTTTCTTAATCGAATTTCTATGTTTCTTCAATGGGGCTGGGATGTAAACGTGTTTCTGCTTCAAAGGAAAGCAGCTAGGCGAAAGTTTCTTTTGCCAGTGTGTGACGCAGCTGGAAAGCTGCAGAATGGTGCAGGAGATTCCAGGCTAGGCCATTCCTGTCCGGCTGTATGAGCAGAAGGAGTGCTTTTTCTAAACGGCATTTCTATGTTTCTCCAATGGGTCTAGGATGTAAAAATCTTCCTGCTTCAAAGGAAAGCAGCTAGGAGAAAGTTTCTTTTGCCAGTGTGTGAGGGAGCAGGAAAGCTGCAGAATGGTGCAGGAGATTCCAGGCTAGGTCATTCCTGGATGGGTCTATTATCAGAAGGAGTGCTTTTTGCAAGGCGAATTTCTATGGTTCTTCAATGGGGCTAGGATGTAAACGTGTTTCTGCTTCAAAGGAAAGCAGCTTGGAGCAAGTTTCTTTTGCCAGTGTGTGACGCAGCTGGAAAGCTGCAGAATGGTGTAGGGGATTCCAGGCTAGGTCATTCCTGACTGGGTCTATAAGCAGAAGGAGTGCTTTTTGTAAAGCGAATTTCTATGGTTCTTCAATGGGGCTAGGATGTAAACGTGTTTCTGCTTCAAAGGAAAGCAGCTGGGAGAAAGTTTCTTTTGCCAGTGTGTGATGCAGCTGGAAAGCTGCAGAATGGTGTAGGTGATTCCAGGCTAGGTCATTCCTGACTGGGTCTATAAGCAGAAGGATTGCTTTTTGAAAAGCAAATTTCTATGGTTCTTCAATGGGGCTAGGATGTAAATGTGTTTCTACGTCAAAGGAAAGCAGTTAGGAGAAAGTTTCTTTTGCCAGTGTGTGAGGGAGCTGGAAAGCTGTAGAATGGTGCAGGAGATTCCAGGCTAGGCCATACCTGGATGGGACTATAAGCAGGAGTGCTTTTTGTAAACAGCATTTCTATGGTTCTTCAATGGGGCTCGGATGTAAATGTGATTCAGCTTCAAAGGAAAGCAGCTAGGAGAAAGTTTCTTTTGCCAGTGTGTGAGGGAGCTGGAAAGCTGTAGAATGGTGCAGGAGATTCCAGGCTAGGTCATTCCTGACTGGGTCTGCACGCAGAAGGAGTGCTTTTTCTAAACAGAAATACTATGTTTCTTCAATGGGGCTAGGATGTAGACGTGTTTCTGCTTCAAAGGAAAGCAGCTAGGAGAAAGTTTCTTTTGCCAGTGTGTGAGGGAGCTGGAAAGCTGCAGAATGGGGCAGGGGATTCCAAGCTAGGCCATTCCTGGCTGGGTCTACACGCAGAAGGAGTGCTTTTTCTAAACGGCATTTCTATCGCTCTTCAATGGGGCTAGGATGTAAACGTGTTTCTGCTTCAAAGGAAAGCAGCTAGGAGAAAGTTTCTTTTGCCAATGTGTGAGGGAGCTGGAAAGCTGCAGAATGGTGCAGGGGATTCCAGGCTAGGCCATTCCTGGCTGGGTCTATAAGCAGAAGGAGTGCTTTTTCTAAACGGCATTTCTATGGTTCTTCAATGGGGCTAGGATGTAAACGTGTTTCTGCTTCAAAGGAAAGCAGCTAGGAGAAAGTTTCTTTTGCCAGTGTGTGAGGGAGCTGGAAAGCTGCAGAATGGTGCAGGGGATTCCAGGCTAGGCCATTCCTGGCTGGGTCTATAAGCAGAAGGAGTGCTTTTTGTAAACCGAATTTCTATGTTTCTTCAATGGGTTAGGGTTTGAGGTTAGGGTTAGGATTAGGGTTAGGGTTAGAGGTTAGGATTAGGGTTAGTGTTAGGGTTAGGGTTAGTTGTTAGGGTTATGGTTAGGGTTAGGGTTAGGGGTTAGGGTTAGTGGGTTAGGGATAGGGTTAGGGTTAGTCCATTAGGTTTTGGTTTAGGGTTAGGATTAGGGTAGGGTTAGGGTTAGGGTTAGGGTTAGGGTTTGGGTTAGGGTTTGGGGGAGGGTTAGGGATAGCGTTAGGGTTTGTGGTTAGAGTTAGGTTAGGGTTAGGGTCAGGATTAGGGTTGGGTTAGGGTTTGGGATAGGGTTAGGGTTTGGATTAGGGTTTGGGTTAGGGTTAGTGTTAGGGTTAGGGGTTAGGGTTAGGGATGGTTTAGGGTTAGGGTTACGGTTAGGGTTAGGGTTGGGTTAGGGTTAGGTTTAGGGTTAGGTTAGGGTGAGGGTTAGAGTTAGGGTTTGGGTTTGGGTTTAGGGTTAGGGTTAGGGTTAGTTTTAGGGGTTAGGGTTAGGGTTAGGGTTTGAGGTTAGGGTTAGGATTAGGGTTAGGGTTAGGGATAGGTTAGGGTTAGGGGTTAGGGTTAGGGTTAGGTTAGGGTTAGGGTCAGGGTTTAGGGTTAGGGTTAGTGTTATGGGTAAGGGTTAGGGTTAGGGTTAGAGTTCCGTTAGGGTTAGGGTTAGGGGTTAGGGTTATGGTTAGGGTTTAGGGTTAGGGTTAGGGGATAGGGTTAGGGTTCGCTTAGGGATAGGGTTAGGGTTAGGGTTAGGGTTAGTGGGTTAGGGATAGGGTTAGGGTTAGTCCATTAGGTTTTGGGTTAGGGTTAGGATTAGGGTAGTGTTAGGGTTAGGGTTAGGGTTTGGGTTAGGGTTTGGGGTAGCGTTAGGGAGAGCGTTAGGGTTAGGTTAGGGTTAGGGGTTA
>NW_026974557.1:59964-112770 GCF_015220805.1 Pogoniulus pusillus
TGCAGGGGATTCCAGGCTAGGCCATTCCTGATGGGTCTATAAGCAGAAGGACTGCTTTTTGTAAAGCGAATTTCTATGTTTCTTCAATGGGGCTAGGATGTAAACGTGTTTCTGCTTCAAAGGAAAGCAGCTAGGAGAAAGTTTCTTTTGCCAGTGTGTGAGGGAGCTGGAAAGCTGCAGAATGGTGTAGGGGATTCCAGGCTAGGTCATTCCTGACTGGGTCTATAAGCAGAATGATTGCTTTTTGTAAAGCGAATTTCTATGGTTCTTCAATGGGGCTAGGATGTAAACGTGTTTCTGCTTCAAAGGAAAGCAGCTAGGAGAAAGTTTCTTTTGCCAGTGTGTGACGCAGCTGGAAAGCTGCAGAATGGTGTAGGGGATTCCAGGCTAGGCCATTCCTGGCTGGGTCTATAAGCAGAAGGAGTGCTTTTTGTAAAGCGAATTTCTATGTTTCTTCAATGGGGCTAGGATGTAAACGTGTTTCTGCTTCAAAGGAAAGCAGCTAGGAGAAAGTTTCTTTTGCCAGTGTGTGACGCAGCTGGAAAGCTGCAGAATGGTGCAGGGGATTCCAGGCTAGGTCATTCCTGACTGGGTCTATAAGCAGAAGGAGTGCTTTTTCTAAACGGCATTTCTATGGTTCTTCAATGGGGCTAGGATGTAAACGTGTTTCTGCTTCAAAGGAAAGCAGCTAGGAGAAAGTTTCTTTTGCCAGTGTGTGAGGGAGCTGGAAAGCTGCAGAATGGTGCAGGGGATTCCAGGCTAGGCCATTCCTGCTGGGTCTATAAGCAGAAGGAGTGCTTTTTCTAAACGGCATTTCTATGGTTCTTCAATGGGGCTAGGATGTAAACGTGTTTCTGCTTCAAAGGAAAGCAGCTAGGAGAAAGTTTCTTTTGCCAGTGTGTGAGGGAGCTGGAAAGCTGCAGAATGGTGCAGGGGATTCCAGGCTAGGCCATTCCTGGCTGGGTCTATAAGCAGAAGGAGTGCTTTTTCTAAACGGCATTTCTATGGTTCTTCAATGGGGCTAGGATGTAAACGTGTTTCTGCTTCAAAGGAAAGCAGCTAGGAGAAAGTTTCTTTTGCCAGTGTGTGAGGGAGCTGGAAAGCTGCAGAATGGTGCAGGGGATTCCAGGCTAGGCCATTCCTGGCTGGGTCTATAAGCAGAAGGAGTGCTTTTTCTAAACGGCATTTCTATGGTTCTTCAATGGGGCTAGGATGTAAACGTGTTTCTGCTTCAAAGGAAAGCAGCTAGGAGAAAGTTTCTTTTGCCAGTGTGTGAGGGAGCTGGAAAGCTGCAGAATGGTGCAGGGGATTCCAGGCTAGGCCATTCCTGACTGGGTCTATAAGCAGAAGGAGTGCTTTTTCTAAAGCGAATTTCTATGGTTCTTCAATGGGGCTAGGATGTAAACGTGTTTCTGCTTCAAAGGAAAGCAGCTAGGAGAAAGTTTCTTTTGCCAGTGTGTGACGTGCGTGGAAAGCTGCAGAATGGTGTAGGGGATTCCAGGCTAGGCCATTCCTGACTGGGTCTATAAGCAGAAGGAGTGCTTTTTCTAAAGCGAATTTCTATGGTTCTTCAATGGGGCTAGGATGTAAACGTGTTTCTGCTTCAAAGGAAAGCAGCTAGGAGAAAGTTTCTTTTGCCAGTGTGTGACGCAGCTGGAAAGCTGCAGAATGGTGCAGGGGATTCCAGGCTAGGTCATTCCTGACTGGGTCTATAAGCAGAAGGAGTGCTTTTTGTAAAGCGAATTTCTATGGTTCTTCAATGGGGCTAGGATGTAAACGTGTTTCTGCTTCAAAGGAAAGCAGCTAGGAGAAAGTTTCTTTTGCCAGTGTGTGAGGGAGCTGGAAAGCTGCAGAATGGTGCAGGGGATTCCAGGCTAGGCCATTCCTGACTGGGTCTATAAGCAGAAGGAGTGCTTTTTCTAAACAGCATTTCTATGGTTCTTCAATGGGGCTAGGATGTAAACGTGTTTCTGCTTCAAAGGAAAGCAGCTAGGAGAAAGTTTCTTTTGCCAGTGTGTGAGGGAGCTGGAAAGCTGCAGAATGGTGTAGGGGATTCCAGGCTAGGTCATTCCTGACTGGGTCTATAAGCAGAAGGAGTGCTTTTTCTAAACCGAATTTCTATGGTTCTTCAATGGGGCTAGGATGTAAACGTGTTTCTGCTTCAAAGGAAAGCAGCTAGGAGAAAGTTTCTTTTGCCAGTGTGTGAGGGAGCTGGAAAGCTGCAGAATGGTGCAGGGGATTCCAGGCTAGGCCATTCCTGGCTGGGTCTATAAGCAGAAGGAGTGCTTTTTCTAAACGGCATTTCTATGGTTCTTCAATGGGGCTAGGATGTAAACGTGTTTCTGCTTCAAAGGAAAGCAGCTAGGAGAAAGTTTCTTTTGCCAGTGTGTGAGGAGCTGGAAAGCTGCAGAATGGTGCAGGGGATTCCAGGCTAGGTCATTCCTGACTGGGTCTATAAGCAGAAGGAGTGCTTTTTGTAAACGGAATTTCTATGGTTCTTCAATGGGGCTAGGATGTAAACGTGTTTCTGCTTCAAAGGAAAGCAGCTAGGAGAAAGTTTCTTTTGCCAGTGTGTGAGGGAGCTGGAAAGCTGCAGAATGGTGCAGGGGATTCCAGGCTAGGCCATTCCTGACTGGGTCTATAAGCAGAAGGAGTGCTTTTTCTAAACGGAATTTCTATGGTTCTTCAATGGGGCTAGGATGTAAACGTGTTTCTGCTTCAAAGGAAAGCAGCTAGGAGAAAGTTTCTTTTGCCAGTGTGTGAGGGAGCTGGAAAGCTGCAGAATGGTGCAGGGGATTCCAGGCTAGGCCATTCCTGCTGGGTCTATAAGCAGAAGGAGTGCTTTTTCTAAAGCGAATTTCTATGGTTCTTCAATGGGGCTAGGATGTAAACGTGTTTCTGCTTCAAAGGAAAGCAGCTAGGAGAAAGTTTCTTTTGCCAGTGTGTGAGGGAGCTGGAAAGCTGCAGAATGGTGCAGGGGATTCCAGGCTAGGCCATTCCTGGCTGGGTCTATAAGCAGAAGGAGTGCTTTTTCTAAACGGCATTTCTATGGTTCTTCAATGGGGCTAGGATGTAAACGTGTTTCTGCTTCAAAGGAAAGCAGCTAGGAGAAAGTTTCTTTTGCCAGTGTGTGAGGGAGCTGGAAAGCTGCAGAATGGTGCAGGGGATTCCAGGCTAGGCCATTCCTGGCTGGGTCTATAAGCAGAAGGAATGCTTTTTCTAAACGGCATTTCTATGGTTCTTCAATGGGGCTAGGATGTAAACGTGTTTCTGCTTCAAAGGAAAGCAGCTAGGAGAAAGTTTCTTTTGCCAGTGTGTGACGCAGCTGGAAAGCTGCAGAATGGTGCAGGGGATTCCAGGCTAGGCCATTCCTGGCTGGGTCTATAAGCAGAAGGATTGCTTTTTCTAAACCGAATTTCTATGGTTCTTCAATGGGGCTAGGATGTAAACGTGTTTCTGCTTCAAAGGAAAGCAGCTAGGAGAAAGTTTCTTTTGCCAGTGTGTGACGCAGCTGGAAAGCTGCAGAATGGTGCAGGGGATTCCAGGCTAGGTCATTCCTGACTGGGTCTATAAGCAGAAGGAGTGCTGTTTCGTAAAGCGAATTTCTATGGTTCTTCAATGGGGCTAGGATGTAAACGTGTTTCTGCTTCAAAGGAAAGCAGCTAGGAGAAAGTTTCTTTTGCCAGTGTGTGACGCAGCTGGAAAGCTGCAGAATGGTGTAGGGGATTCCAGGCTAGGTCATTCCTGACTGGGTCTATAAGCAGAAGGAGTGCTTTTTGTAAAGCGAATTTCTATGGTTCTTCAATGGGGCTAGGATGTAAACGTGTTTCTGCTTCAAAGGAAAGCAGCTAGGAGAAAGTTTCTTTTGCCAGTGTGTGAGGCAGCTGGAAAGCTGCAGAATGGTGCAGGGGATTCCAGGCTAGGCCATTCCTGGCTGGGTCTATAAGCAGAAGGAGTGCTTTTTCTAAACGGCATTTCTATGGTTCTTCAATGGGGCTAGGATGTAAACGTGTTTCTGCTTCAAAGGAAAGCAGCTAGGAGAAAGTTTCTTTTGCCAGTGTGTGACGCAGCTGGAAAGCTGCAGAATGGTGCAGGGGATTCCAGGCTAGGCCATTCCTGGATGGGTCTATAAGCAGAAGGAGTGCTTTTTCTAAAGGCATTTCTATGGTTCTTCAATGGGGCTAGGATGTAAACGTGTTTCTGCTTCAAAGGAAAGCAGCTAGGAGAAAGTTTCTTTTGCCAGTGTGTGACGCAGCTGGAAAGCTGCAGAATGGTGCAGGGGATTCCAGGCTAGGTCATTCCTGACTGGGTCTATAAGCAGAAGGAGTGCTTTTTGTAAAGCGAATTTCTATGGTTCTTCAATGGGGCTAGGATGTAAACGTGTTTCTGCTTCAAAGGAAAGCAGCTAGGAGAAAGTTTCTTTTGCCAGTGTGTGAGGGAGCTGGAAAGCTGCAGAATGGTGCAGGGGATTCCAGGCTAGGCCATTCCTGGCTGGGTCTATAAGCAGAAGGAGTGCTTTTTATAAACGGCATTTCTATGGTTCTTCAATGGGGCTAGGATGTAAACGTGTTTCTGCTTCAAAGGAAAGCAGCTAGGAGAAAGTTTCTTTTGCCAGTGTGTGAGGGAGCTGGAAAGCTGCAGAATGGTGCAGGGGATTCCAGGCTAGGCCATTCCTGGCTGGCACTATAAGCAGAAGGAATGCTTTTTCTAAACGGCATTTCTATGGTTCTTCAATGGGGCTAGGATGTAAACGTGTTTCTGCTTCAAAGGAAAGCAGCTAGGAGAAAGTTTCTTTTGCCAGTGTGTGAGGGAGCTGGAAAGCTGCAGAATGGTGAGGAGATTCCAGGCTAGGTCATTCCTGGCTGGCTCTATAAGCAGAGGAATGCTTTTTCTAAACGGCATTTCTATGGTTCTTCAATGGGGCTAGGATGTAAACGTGTTTCTGCTTCAAAGGAAAGCAGCTAGGAGAAAGTTTCTTTTGCCAGTGTGTGAGGGAGCTGGAAAGCTGCAGAATGGTGCAGGGGATTCCAGGCTAGGCCATTCCTGGCTGGGTCTATAAGCAGAAGGATTGCTTTTTCTAAACCGAATTTCTGTATTTCATCAATGGGGCTAGGATGTAAACGTGTTTCTGCTTCAAAGGAAAGCAGCTAGGAGAAAGTTTCTTTTGCCAGTGTGTGACGCAGCTGGAAAGCTGCAGAATGGTGTAGGGGATTCCAGGCTAGGTCATTCCTGACTGGGTCTATAAGCAGAAGGAGTGCTTTTTCGTAAAGCGAATTTCTATGGTTCTTCAATGGGGCTAGGATGTAAACGTGTTTCTGCTTCAAAGGAAAGCAGCTAGGAGAAAGTTTCTTTTGCCAGTGTGTGACGCAGCTGGAAAGCTGCAGAATGGTGCAGGGGATTCCAGGCTAGGTCATTCCTGACTGGGTCTATAAGCAGAAGGAGTGCTTTTTGTAAAGCGAATTTCTATGGTTCTTCAATGGGGCTAGGATGTAAACGTGTTTCTGCTTCAAAGGAAAGCAGCTAGGAGAAAGTTTCTTTTGCCAGTGTGTGAGGGAGCTGGAAAGCTGCAGAATGGTGCAGGAGATTCCAGGCTAGGCCATTCCTGGCTGGGTCTATAAGCAGAAGGAGTGCTTTTTCTAAACGGCATTTCTATGGTTCTTCAATGGGGCTAGGATGTAAACGTGTTTCTGCTTCAAAGGAAAGCAGCTAGGAGAAAGTTTCTTTTGCCAGTGTGTGACGCAGCTGGAAAGCTGCAGAATGGTGCAGGGGATTCCAGGCTAGGCCATTCCTGGCTGGGTCTATAAGCAGAAGGAGTGCTTTTTCTAAACGGCATTTCTATGGTTCTTCAATGGGGCTAGGATGTAAACGTGTTTCTGCTTCAAAGGAAAGCAGCTAGGAGAAAGTTTCTTTTGCCAGTGTGTGAGGGAGCTGGAAAGCTGCAGAATGGTGCAGGAGATTCCAGGCTAGGCCATTCCTGGCTGGGTCTATAAGCAGAAGGAGTGCTTTTTCTAAACGGCATTTCTATGTTCTTCAATGGGGCTAGGATGTAAACGTGTTTCTGCTTCAAAGGAAAGCAGCTAGGAGAAAGTTTCTTTTGCCAGTGTGTGAGGGAGCTGGAAAGCTGCAGAATGGTGCAGGGGATTCCAGGCTAGGCCATTCCTGGCTGGGTCTATAAGCAGAAGGAGTGCTTTTTCTAAACGGCAT
This sequence comes from Pogoniulus pusillus, assembly GCF_015220805.1. NCBI lineage: Eukaryota > Metazoa > Chordata > Aves > Piciformes > Lybiidae > Pogoniulus > Pogoniulus pusillus. The sequence continues at coordinate 66,169 of NW_026974557.1, forward strand.
TTCTATGGTTCTTCAATGGGGCTAGGATGTAAACGTGTTTCTGCTTCAAAGGAAAGCAGCTAGGAGAAAGTTTCTTTTGCCAGTGTGTGAGGCAGCTGGAAAGCTGCAGAATGGTGCAGGGGATTCCAGGCTAGGCCATTCCTGGCTGGGTCTATAAGCAGAAGGAGTGCTTTTTCTAAACCGAATTTCTATGGTTCTTCAATGGGGCTAGGATGTAAACGTGTTTCTGCTTCAAAGGAAAGCAGCTAGGAGAAAGTTTCTTTTGCCAGTGTGTGACGCAGCTGGAAAGCTGCAGAATGGTGTAGGGGATTCCAGGCTAGGTCATTCCTGACTGGGTCTATAAGCAGAAGGAGTGCTTTTCGTAAAGCGAATTTCTATGGTTCTTCAATGGGGCTAGGATGTAAACGTGTTTCTGCTTCAAAGGAAAGCAGCTAGGAGAAAGTTTCTTTTGCCAGTGTGTGAGGGAGCTGGAAAGCTGCAGAATGGTGTAGGGGATTCCAGGCTAGGTCATTCCTGACTGGGTCTATAAGCAGAAGGAGTGCTTTTTGTAAGCGAATTTCTATGGTTCTTCAATGGGGCTAGGATGTAAACGTGTTTCTGCTTCAAAGGAAAGCAGCTAGGAGAAAGTTTCTTTTGCCAGTGTGTGAGGCAGCTGGAAAGCTGCAGAATGGTGCAGGAGATTCCAGGCTAGGCCATTCCTGGCTGTCACTATAAGCAGAAGGAGTGCTTTTTCTAAACGGCATTTCTATGGTTCTTCAATGGGGCTAGGATGTAAACGTGTTTCTGCTTCAAAGGAAAGCAGCTAGGAGAAAGTTTCTTTTGCCAGTGTGTGACGCAGCTGGAAAGCTGCAGAATGGTGCAGAGGATTCCAGGCTAGGCCATTCCTGGATGGGTCTACACACAGAAGGAATGCGTTTTCTAAAGGCATTTCTATGGCTCTTCAATGGGGCTAGGATGTAAACGTGTTTCTGCTTCAAAGGAAAGCAGCTAGGAGAAAGTTTCTTTTGCCAGTGTGTGAGGCAGCTGGAAAGCTTCAGAATGGTGTAGGGGATTCCAGGCTAGGTCATTCCTGACTGGGTCTATAAGCAGAATGATTGCTTTTTCTAAAGCTAATTTCTATGGTTCTTCAATGGGGCTAGGATGTAAACGTGTTTCTGCTTCAAAGGAAAGCAGCTAGGAGAAAGTTTCTTTTGCCAGTGTGTGACGCAGCTGGAACGCTGCAGAATGGTGTAGGGGATTCCAGGCTAGGCCATTCCTGACTGGGTCTATAAGCAGAATGAGTGCTTTTTGTAAAGCGAATTTCTATGGTTCTTCAATAGGGATAGGATGTAAACGTGTTTCTGCTTCAAAGGAAAGCAGCTAGGAGAAAGTTTCTTTTGCCAGTGTGTGATGCAGCTGGAAAGCTGCAGAATGGTGTAGGGGATTCCAGGCTAGGCCATTCCTGACTGGGTCTATAAGCTGAATGAGTGCCTTTTGTAAAGCGAATTTCTATGGTTCTTCAATGGGCTAGGATGTAAACGTGTTTCTGCTTCAAAGGAAAGCAGCTAGGAGAAAGTTTCTTTTGCCAGTGTGTGACGCAGCTGGAAAGCTGCAGAATGGTGCAGGGATTCCAGGCTAGGCCATTCCTGACTGGGTCTATAAGCAGAAGAGTGCTTTTTGTAAAGCGAATTTCTATGGTTCTTCAATGGGGCTAGGATGTAAACGTGTTTCTGCTTCAAAGGAAAGCAGCTAGGAGAAAGTTTCTTTTGCCAGTGTGTGACGCAGCTGGAAAGCTGCAGAATGGTGTAGGGGATTCCAGGCTAGGTCATTCCTGACTGGGTCTATAAGCAGAAGGAGTGCTTTTTGTAAAGCGAATTTCTATGGTTCTTCAATGGGGCTAGGATGTAAACGTGTTTCTGCTTCAAAGGAAAGCAGCTAGGAGAAAGTTTCTTTTGCCAGTGTGTGAGGGAGCTGGAAAGCTGCAGAACGGTGCAGGAACTTCCAGGCTAGGCCATTCCTGGCTGGGTCTGTAAGCAGAAGGAGTGCTTTTTCTAAACGGTATTTCTATGGTTCTTCAGTGGGGCTAGGATGTAAACGTGTTTCTGCTTCAAAGGAAAGCAGCTAGGAGAAAGTTTCTTTTGCCAGTGTGTGAGTGAGCTGGAAAGCTGCAGAATGGTGCAGGGGATTCCAGGCTAGGTCATTCCTGAGCTGGGTCTATAAGCAGAATGAGTGCTTTTTGTAAAAGTAATTTCTATGGTTCTTCAATGGGGATAGGATGTAAACGTGTTTCTGCTTCAAAGGAAAGCAGCTAGGAGAAAGTTTCTTTTGCCAGTGTGTGACGCAGCTGGAAAGCTGCAGAATGGTGCAGGAGATTCCAGGCTAGGCCATTCCTGGCTGGCTCTATAAGCAGAAGGAGTGCTTTTTATAAACGGCATTTCTATGGTTCTTCAATGGGGCTAGGATGTAAACGTGTTTCTGCTTCAAAGGAAAGCAGCTAGGAGAAAGTTTCTTTTGCCAGTGTGTGACGCAGCTGGAAAGCTGCAGAATGGTGTAGGGGATTCCAGGCTAGGTCATTCCTGGATGGGTCTATAAGCAGAAGGAGTGCTTTTTGTAAAGCAATTTCTATGGTTCTTCAATGGGGCTAGGATGTAAACGTGTTTCTGCTTCAAAGGAAAGCAGCTAGGAGAAAGTTTCTTTTGCCAGTGTGTGACGCAGCTGGAAAGCTGCAGAATGGTGCAGGGGATTCCAGGCTAGGCCATTCCTGGCTGGGTCTATAAGCAGAAGGAGTGCTTTTTCTAAACCGAATTTCTATGTTCTTCAATGGGGCTAGGATGTAAACGTGTTTCTGCTTCAAAGGAAAGCAGCTAGGAGAAAGTTTCTTTTGCCAGTGTGTGAGGGAGCTGGAAAGCTGCAGAATGGTGTAGGGGATTCCAGGCTAGGTCATTCCTGACTGGGTCTATAAGCAGAAGGAGTGCTTTTTGTAAAGCGAATTTCTATGGTTCTTCAATGGGGCTAGGATGTAAACGTGTTTCTGCTTCAAAGGAAAGCAGCTAGGAGAAAGTTTCTTTTGCCAGTGTGTGAGGGAGCTGGAAAGCTGCAGAATGGTGCAGGGGATTCCAGGCTAGGCCATTCCTGGCTGGGTCTATAAGCAGAAGGAGTGCTTTTTCTAAACGGCATTTCTATGGTTCTTCAATGGGGCTAGGATGTAAACGTGTTTCTGCTTCAAAGGAAAGCAGCTAGGAGAAAGTTTCTTTTGCCAGTGTGTGACGCAGCTGGAAAGCTGCAGAATGGTGCAGAGGATTCCAGGCTAGGCCATTCCTGGATGGGTCTATAAGCAGAAGGAGTGCTTTTTCTAAACGGCATTTCTATGGTTCTTCAATGGGGCTAGGATGTAAACGTGTTTCTGCTTCAAAGGAAAGCAGCTAGGAGAAAGTTTCTTTTGCCAGTGTGTGACGCAGCTGGAAAGCTGCAGAATGGTGCAGGGGATTCCAGGCTAGGCCATTCCTGACTGGGTCTATAAGCAGAAGGACTGCTTTTTGTAAAGCGAATTTCTATGGTTCTTCAATGGGGCTAGGATGTAAACGTGTTTCTGCTTCAAAGGAAAGCAGCTAGGAGAAAGTTTCTTTTGCCAGTGTGTGAGGCAGCTGGAAAGCTGCAGAATGGTGTAGGGGATTCCAGGCTAGGTCATTCCTGACTGGGTCTATAAGCAGAATGAGTGCTTTTTGTAAAGCAATTTTCTATGGTTCTTCAATGGGGCTAGGATGTAAACGTGTTTCTGCTTCAAAGGAAAGCAGCTAGGAGAAAGTTTCTTTTGCCAGTGTGTGACGCAGCTGGAAAGCTGCAGAATGGTGCAGGGGATTCCAGGCTAGGCCATTCCTGACTGGGTCTATAAGCAGAAGGATTGCTTTTTGTAAAGCGAATTTCTATGGTTCTTCAATGGGGCTAGGATGTAAACGTGTTTCTGCTTCAAAGGAAAGCAGCTAGGAGAAAGTTTCTTTTGCCAGTGTGTGAGGGAGCTGGAAAGCTGCAGAATGGTGCAGGAGGTTACAGGCTAGGCCATTCCTGCCTGGGTCTATAAGCAGAAGGAGTGCTTTTTCTAAACGGTATTTCTAAGGTTCTTCAATGGGGCTAGGATGTAAACGTGTTTCTGCTTCAAAGGAAAGCAGCTAGGAGAAAGTTTCTTTTGCCAGTGTGTGAGGGAGCTGGAAAGCTGCAGAATGGTGTAGGGGATTCCAGGCTAAGTCATTCCTGGCTGGGTCTACAAGCAGAAGGAGTGCTTTTTCTAAACAGCATTTCTATGGTTCTTCAATGGGGCTAGGATGTAAACGTGTTTCTGCTTCAAAGGAAAGCAGCTAGGAGAAAGTTTCTTTTGCCAGTGTGTGACGCAGCTGGAAAGCTGCAGAATGGTGCAGGGGATTCCAGGCTAGGCCATTCCTGGCTGGGTCTATAAGCAGAAGGAGTGCTTTTTATAAACGGCATTTCTATGGTTCTTCAATGGGGCTAGGATGTAAACGTGTTTCTGCTTCAAAGGAAAGCAGCTAGGAGAAAGTTTCTTTTGCCAGTGTGTGAGGGAGCTGGAAAGCTGCAGAATGGTGCAGGAGATTCCAGGCTAGGTCATTCCTGACTGGGTCTATAAGCAGAAGGAGTGCTTTTTCTAAACGACATTTCTATGGTTCTTCAATGGGGCTAGGATGTAAACGTGTTTCTGCTTCAAAGGAAAGCAGCTAGGAGAAAGTTTCTTTTGCCAGTGTGTGAGGGAGCTGGAAAGCTGCAGAATGGCGTAGGGGATTCCAGGCTAGGTCATTCCTGGCTGGGCCTAGAAGCAGAAGGAGTGCTTTTTGTAAAGCGAATTTCTATGGTTCTTCAATGGGGCTAGGATGTAAACGTGTTTCTGCTTCAAAGGAAAGCAGCTAGGAGAAAGTTTCTTTTGCCAGTGTGTGATGCAGCTGGAAAGCTGCAGAATGGTGTAGGGGATTCCAGGCTAGGCCATTCCTGACTGGGTCTATAAGCACAATGAGTGCTTTCTGTAAAGTGAATTTCGATGGTTCTTCAATGGGGATAGGATGTAAACGTGTTTCTGCTTCAAAGGAAAGCAGCTAGTAGAAAGTTTCTTTTGCCAGTATGTGACGCAGCGGGAAAGCTGCAGAATGGTGTAGGGGATTCCAGGCTAGGCCATTCCTGACTGGGTCTATAAGCTGATTGCGTGCTTTTTGTAAAGCGAATTTCTATGGTTCTTCAATGCTGCTAGGATGTAAACGTGTTTCTTCTTCAAAGGAATGCAGCTAGGAGAAAGTTTCTTTTGCCAGTGTGTGAGGGAGCTGGAAAGCTGCAGAATGGTGTAGGGGAATCCAGGCTAGGTCATTCCTGACTGGGTCTATAAGCAGAAGGAATGCTTTTATGAAAGCGAATTTCTATGGTTCTTCAACGGGGATAGGATGTAAACGAGTTTCTGCTTCAAAGGAAAGCAGCTAGCAGAAAATTTCTTTTGCCAGTGTGTGACGCAGCTGGAAAGCTGCAGAATGGTGCAGGGGATTCCAGGCTAGGTCATTCCAGACTGTGTCTATAAGCAGAAGGAGTGCGTTTTCTAAACAGCATTTCTATGGTTCTTCAATGGGGCTAGGATGTAAACGTGTTTCTGCTTCAAAGGAAAGCAGCTAGGAGAAAGTTTCTATTGCCAGGTAGTGAGGGAGCTGGAGAGCTGCAGAATGGTGTAGGGGATTCCAGGTTAGGACATTCCTGACTGGGTCTATTGGTAGAAGGAGTGCTTTTTGTAAACCGAATTTCTATGGTTCTTCAATAGGGATAGGATGTCAACGTGTTTCTGCTTCAAAGGAAAGCAGCTAGGAGAAAGTTTCTTTTGCCAGTGTGTGAGGGAGCTGGAAAGCTGCAGAGCGGTGCAGGAAATTCCAGGCTAGGCCATTCCTGGCTGGGTCTATAAGCAGGAGTGCGTATTCTAAACGGTATTTCTATGGTTCTTCAGTGGGGCTAGGATGTAAACGTGTTTCTGCTTCAAAGGAAAGCAGCTAGGAGAAAGTTTCTTTTGCCAGTGTGTGACGCAGCTGGAAAGCTGCAGAATGGTGCAGGGGATTCCAGGCTAGGCCATTCCTGACTGGGTCTATAAGCAGAAGGAGTGCTTTTTCTAAAGCGAATTTCTATGGTTCTTCAATGGGGCTAGGATGTAAACGTGTTTCTGCTTCAAAGGAAAGCAGCTAGGAGAAAGTTTCTTTTGCCAGTGTGTGACGGAGCTGGAAAGCTGCAGAATGGTGCAGGGGATTCCAGGCTAGGCCATTCCTGGCTGGGTCTATAAGCAGAAGGAGTGCTTTTTCTAAACGGCATTTCTATGGTTCTTCAATGGGGCTAGGATGTAAACGTGTTTCTGCTTCAAAGGAAAGCAGCTAGGAGAAAGTTTCTTTTGCCAGTGTGTGAGGGAGCTGGAAAGCTGCAGAATGGTGCAGGGGATTCCAGGCTAGGCCATTCCTGGCTGGGTCTATAAGCAGAAGGAGTGCTTTTTCTAAACGGCATTTCTATGGTTCTTCAATGGGGCTAGGATGTAAACGTGTTTCTGCTTCAAAGGAAAGCAGCTAGGAGAAAGTTTCTTTTGCCAGTGTGTGAGGGAGCTGGAAAGCTGCAGAATGGTGCAGGGGATTCCAGGCTAGGCCATTCCTGACTGGGTCTATAAGCAGAAGGAGTGCTTTTTCTAAACGGCATTTCTATGGTTCTTCAATGGGGCTAGGATGTAAACGTGTTTCTGCTTCAAAGGAAAGCAGCTAGGAGAAAGTTTCTTTTGCCAGTGTGTGAGGGAGCTGGAAAGCTGCAGAATGGTGTAGGGGATTCCAGGCTAGGTCATTCCTGACTGGGTCTATAAGCAGAAGGAGTGCTTTTTGTAAAGCGAATTTCTATGGTTCTTCAATGGGGCTAGGATGTAAACGTGTTTCTGCTTCAAAGGAAAGCAGCTAGGAGAAAGTTTCTTTTGCCAGTGTGTGACGCAGCTGGAAAGCTGCAGAATGGTGCAGGGGATTCCAGGCTAGGTCATTCCTGACTGGGTCTATAAGCAGAAGGAGTGCTTTTTCTAAACAGCATTTCTATGGTTCTTCAATGGGGCTAGGATGTAAACGTGTTTCTGCTTCAAAGGAAAGCAGCTAGGAGAAAGTTTCTTTTGCCAGTGTGTGAGGGAGCTGGAAAGCTGCAGAATGGTGTAGGGGATTCCAGGCTAGGTCATTCCTGACTGGGTCTATAAGCAGAAGGAGTGCTTTTTGTAAAGCGAATTTCTATGGTTCTTCAATGGGGATAGGATGTAAACGTGTTTCTGCTTCAAAGGAAAGCAGCTAGGAGAAAGTTTCTTTTGCCAGTGTGTGACGCAGCTGGAAAGCTGCAGAATGGTGCAGGGATTCCAGGCTAGGCCATTCCTGGCTGGCTCTATAAGCAGAAGGAGTGCTTTTTCTAAACGGAATTTCTATGGTTCTTCAATGGGGCTAGGATGTAAACGTGTTTCTGCTTCAAAGGAAAGCAGCTAGGAGAAAGTTTCTTTTGCCAGTGTGTGAGGGAGCTGGAAAGCTGCAGAATGGTGCAGGGGATTCCAGGCTAGGCCATTCCTGGCTGGGTCTATAAGCAGAAGGAGTGCTTTTTGTAAAGCGAATTTCTATGGTTCTTCAATAGGGCTAGGATGTAAACGTGTTTCTGCTTCAAAGGAAAGCAGCTAGGAGAAAGTTTCTTTTGCCAGTGTGTGAGGGAGCTGGAAAGCTGCAGAATGGTGCAGGGGATTCCAGGCTAGGTCATTCCTGACTGGGTCTATAAGCAGAAGGAGTGCTTTTTCTAAACGGCATTTCTATGGTTCTTCAATGGGGCTAGGATGTAAACGTGTTTCTGCTTCAAAGGAAAGCAGCTAGGAGAAAGTTTCTTTTGCCAGTGTGTGAGGGAGCTGGAAAGCTGCAGAATGGTGTAGGGGATTCCAGGCTAGGTCATTCCTGGCTGGGTCTATAAGCAGAAGGAGTGCTTTTTGTAAAGCGAATTTCTATGGTTCTTCAATGGGGCTAGGATGTAAACGTGTTTCTGCTTCAAAGGAAAGCAGCTAGGAGAAAGTTTCTTTTGCCAGTGTGTGATGCAGCTGGAAAGCTGCAGAATGGTGTAGGGGATTCCAGGCTAGGCCATTCCTGACTGGGTCTATAAGCAGAAGGAGTGCTTTTTGTAAAGCGCATTTCTATGGTTCTTCAATGGGGCTAGGATGTAAACGTGTTTCTGCTTCAAAGGAAAGCAGCTAGGAGAAAGTTTCTTTTGCCAGTGTGTGAGGGAGCTGGAAAGCTGCAGAATGGTGTAGGGGATTCCAGGCTAGGTCATTCCTGACTGGGTCTATAAGCAGAAGGAGTGCTTTTTGTAAAGCGAATTTCTATGGTTCTTCAATGGGGATAGGATGTAAACGTGTTTCTGCTTCAAAGGAAAGCAGCTAGCAGAAAGTTTCTTTTGCCAGTGTGTGACGCAGCTGGAAAGCTGCAGAATGGTGTAGAGGATTCCAGGCTAGGCCATTCCAGACTGTGTCTATAAGCAGAAGGAGTGCGTTTTCTAAACGGCATTTCTATGGTTCTTCAATGGGGCTAGGATGTAAACGTGTTTCTGCTTCATAGGAAAGCAGCTAGGAGAAAGTTTCTATTGCCAGTTAGTGAGGGAGCTGGAGAGCTGCAGAATGGTGTAGGGGATTCCAGGTTAGGTCATTCCTGACTGGGTCTATAAGCAGAAGGAGTGATTTTTGTAAAGCGAATTTCTATGGTTCTTCAATGGGGATAGGATGTAAATATGTTTCTGCTTCAAAGGAAAGCAGCTAGGAGAAAGTTTCTTTTGCCAGTGTGTGACGCAGCTGGAAAGCTGCAGAACGGTGCAGGAAATTCCAGGCTAGGCCATTCCTGGCTGGCTCTATAAGCAGGAGTGCCTATTCTAAACGGTATTTCTAAGGTTCTTCAGTCGGGCTAGGATGTAAACGTGTTTCTGCTTCAAAGGAAAGCAGCTAGGAGAAAGTTTCTTTTGCCAGTGTGTGAGGGAGCTGGAAAGCTGCAGAATGGTGTAGGGGATTCCAGGCTAGGTCATTCCTGACTGGGTCTATAAGCAGAAGGAGTGCTTCTTGTAAAGTGAATTTCTATGGTTCTTCAATGGGGCTAGGATGTAAACGTGTTTCTGCTTCAAAGGAAAGCAGCTAGGAGAAAGTTTCTTTTGCCAGTGTGTGAGGGAGCTGGAAAGCTGCAGAATGGTGCAGGAGATTCCAGGCTAGGCCATTCCTGGCTGGGTCTATAAGCAGAAGGAGTGCTTTTTCTAAACGGAATTTCTATGGTTCTTCAATGGGGCTAGGATGTAAACGTGTTTCTGCTTCAAAGGAAAGCAGCTAGGAGAAAGTTTCTTTTGCCAGTATGTGACGCAGCTGGAAAGCTGCAGAATGGTGCAGGAGATTCCAGGCTAGGCCATTCCTGGATGGGTCTACACGCAGAAGGAATGCTTTTTGTAAAGCGAATTTCTATGGTTCTTCAAAGGGGCTAGGATGTAAACGTGTTTCTGCTTCAAAGGAAAGCAGCTAGGAGAAAGTTTCTTTTGCCAGTGTGTGAGGGAGCTGGAAAGCTGCAGAATGGTGCAGGGGATTCCAGGCTAGGTCATTCCTGACTGGGTCTATAAGCAGAAGGAGTGCTTTTTGTAAAGCGAATTTCTATGGTTCTTCAATGGGGCTAGGATGTAAACGTGTTTCTGCTTCAAAGGAAAGCAGCTAGGAGAAAGTTTCTTTTGCCAGTGTGTGACGCAGCTGGAAAGCTGCAGAATGGTGTAGGGGATTCCAGGCTAGGTCATTCCTGACTGGGTCTATAAGCAGAAGGAGTGCTTTTTCTAAAGCGAATTTCTATGGTTCTTCAATGGGGCTAGGATGTAAATGTGTTTCTGCTTCAAAGGAAAGCAGCTAGGAGAAAGTTTCTTTTGCCAGTGTGTGACGCAGCTGGAAAGCTGCAGAATGGTGTAGGGGATTCCAGGCTAGGCCATTCCTGGCTGGGTCTATAAGCAGAATGAGTGCTTTTTCTAAACGGAATTTCTATGGTTCTTCAATGGGGCTAGGATGTAAACGTGTTTCTGCTTCAAAGGAAAGCAGCTAGGAGAAAGTTTCTTTTGCCAGTGTGTGACGCAGCTGGAAAGCTGCAGAATGGTGCAGGGGATTCCAGGCTAGGCCATTCCTGGCTGGGTCTATAAGCAGAAGGAGTGCTTTTTCTAAACGGCATTTCTATGGTTCTTCAATGGGGCTAGGATGTAAACGTGTTTCTGCTTCAAAGGAAAGCAGCTAGGAGAAAGTTTCTTTTGCCAGTGTGTGATGCAGCTGGAAAGCTGCAGAATGGTGCAGAGGATTCCAGGCTAGGTCATTCCTGACTGGGTCTATAAGCAGAATGAATGCTTTTTGTAAAGCGAATTTCTGTGGTTCTGCTCTCCCTCAGCTTCAAACCATTCCCCTTGCCCTGTCTTTAGACACCCTTTTGGAAAAAGTCTCTCTGCAGCCTTCCTGCTGCAGGTTCCCTTCAGGTACTGGGAGGTAGCTTTAAAGTCTCCCTGGAGTCTTGTCTCCTTCAGGCTGAGCAGCCCCAGCTCCCTCAGCCTATCCTCTTAGAAGTGCTCCAGCCCTTGGCTCATCCTCGTGGTCCTGCTCTGAACTGGTTCCAGCAGTTTTTCGTTCTTCAGCTGGACTGTGGCCATGTGGAATGTTTTGGGTTGTGCTTTTGCCTTTGCATGCTGAAAGACTTCCTGTGTTACCTTAGTAGTACGTTTCATGTGCAAGGTTCCTGTCTGTGATCTCTTGCTGCTGGGGAAGTCATGAGCTACCTGTGGGGGTGTGAAATGCAATAAGCTTCGATCGCGTTGCCTGCACGGATGTGAGGGGACAAAGTACTGCTGAGAAGCTTTTTTGTACCATTCTCTTCCCCCTTCCCCTCTTGCCTTTAAGGGAACGCACACAGGGAGAAGCTTACTGAGCGCCCTCTGACATGCTGTAGGAATTCTTTGCTTTGCAGTGTTTTACACTGTGGCTCTTCAAACCTGTAACCCATCTGCTTTCCATTGCCAGCGAGCTGACCATCCGTACTACCGTCGCCTTGAATGCCTCCAACCAGCAGTGTTTGCTGCCAGACAGACACCTTGAGAAGACAGAGGACATGGTTAAGTTCATGAAGGATATCTTGGATGGTGCTGCTGAAGTAAGTCTTTGTTGTGGCTTGAGATATATTGGTTGGTGTTTGGTTTTTCCCCCCTTAGCTGCGGTGGCTCCGATTGTTACGCCGTGTGATTTATCTTCCTGTCCTGGCTGTCTTCCCGTGTTGGGTGCTGGCAGTGAATACGTGGTGAGGAGTGCTTGGGGTGTGCCATCCTTTGCTGTTCTCACTGTGGGAACTCCAAGAGCCATGGAATGGGTGCGTTATGAGTGATGCACAATTAATAATCAATATTAATGTTGGTATCCAGGCAAAGGTTGTTAATAACTACAACCAACCTGTTTCTTATCATTCAGTCTCTGCAGAAAGCTTATTTACAAGGTTCAAAGCACACAGCTGGGGTATTTGTACACTTAGAATCGTGGAATCAGCCAGGTTGGAAGAGACCTCCAAGCTCATCCAGCCCAACCTAGCCCCCAGCCCTCTCCAGTCAGCTAGGCCATGGCACTAAGTGCCTCATCCAGGCTTTTCTTGAGCAGCTGCAGGGATGGCGACTCCCTAGGCAGCCTCTGTGGTCTGAGAGTAGAGCAGCAACTTGCTGTTAGTTTGCTGTGATGGTCTCAAACAACTGTGGGAGAGTTTGGCCTGAGCCTGTTGGAATGCTTAGCCTTACTGGAGGAGCTGGGAGCGTCTGGGCAGCATGAAATGCAAGAGCAATTGCTTTTCACTTCCTTCTTAAGGGACTTAAGGGTTGGGAGGTCTGAGGAATGAACTGTTGGGATCATAACTGCAAAGTGTCAGCAGTTTTGACATGGTTCCATTTGACATTGCAGGCACAGGCTGGTGATGGACTTCTGCAACGAAGCAAGAGAGTCATCTATGAGGCCAAGGCTGCTGTAATGGTAGAGTTCATTGCTTATTCAGTGAGGTGATGCTCTTGTCAGTCAAGAAGGACTTAGTTGCAGAGGCTTTGGAAATGCTTTGATGTAAGCTTGTTGCCATGCTGTGCCTAGTGTATCTATTGTCACTATTTAGAACTAGGCTTAAACCAAATGAACTTCTGGATTAAAACAGCCAATCATGTCTGCCACAGTTCTAACTGTTCCACCTGCATGAATTTCACATTTTTCACTCTGCTGTTAGTCTGACATATTTTAAGGGACAGAAAAATGAAAATCCAACCTCTTTTCCTTGTGCTTTTTGCCATGGCTTCAGAGGTTCTTTTGTGTTCTGAGCAATGTTTTGGTTTCAGTCTGTCCCAGTCCTCTGTCAGCCTCCCAGACAAGAAATCTCTGCTCCTGTTGAGGCGGAGCAGCTTCTGTCTGTTGTTACTTGTCCTAGTGCTGAGCACCACCAAGCAGCAGCTGGGCCCTTGGTGCTGACCCCTGCCCCTTGGTAATGTATAGACGTTCATGAGATCCCTTCTCTTCCCCCGACTAAACAGCTCCCCCCCCTCCTCTTCACTCCCCCCCCCCCACCTCTTCTCTCCCCCCCCTCTTCGCTCTCGCCCTCCCCTCCTCTCTCCCCCCCCGCCCCCCCCTCTTCTCTCCCCCCCACCTCCCTCTTCACTCTCCCCCCCACCCCCCTCTTCGCTCTCCCCCCCCCACCTCTTCTCTCCCCCCCTCTTCGCTCTCGCCCCTGTCATGGAGAGTAGCAGAGGCTCTCTAAGCTTTTGCTATATTGTGTAGTTTCTAGTGCCTCACATTCAAGCCAGAAGCATCGAAAAACCAAAACAATCTTTCAGTCCCATGGGAAGATTTCTCCCTAGGGTAAGTGAAAAGGTAAACACTGGCCATGTTTTCTTTTTCACTTGGCCTTGCTTTCCAGACAACAGGGTATTGTTTTGGTTAAGTAGAAACGACTATCTCAAGCCTGCCCAGCACCTGCAGGTGGGCTGGCCTGAGGAGTGGTCTTTATATTGTTTGAGTAATATTATCCAATTATATAAATTGCTTACTGGTTTTTACCAATGTATGTGAACAACGTAAAAGTGGTCCGAGTTGTGGGCTAGTCCTATCTTGGAACATTATAAAATGGTGGACAGGCCAGGATCGAGGCCCTTGCGCTCTTCCCTTGCCTTGTCTTGCACTTCTGGGTTTTTCCAGCCTTTCTGGTTTTTTTCCCGGACTTAACAACAACAAACTGCTCGTCGATCTAGTCTCGCCTCGGGCGGACCCCGAGTCGCAGAGGCTAAAACCTGCATACCTGGACCCTCATCGGGAGAAAGGAACTCCCTACCAAGCTACAGACTGTGAGTAGCTGACGAACTATTAACTCAAACCACAAAAACTCAAAAGAACTCTCTTTAAACATCATAGACTCTTTAATTTGCCATTTTCGGAAATGTTACTTTGATCTCAATCAAAAAGAATTCACAGTGGTGGTGTAGTTTCGGGAAGAGGGAATCCGCATTCTTTGCAATAAATCACTGATAAAATACTCAACGCCTCGCGTATTTTCCCCATAACTCTGCCGCGAAACTGCGTTCCACGACAGCCCCCCCCTCCTCTCTCCCCCCCCGCCCCCCCTCTTCTCTCCCCCCCACCTCCCTCTTCGCTCTCCCCCCCACCCCCCTCTTCGCTCTCCCCCCCACCCCCCTCTTCGCTCTCCCCCCCACCCCCCTCTTCGCTCTCCCCCCCACAATAACGAGAGCCACACCAGAGGCCAGAGCTGTGCTGTCTCAGCAAGCAAAGGGCAAAGGAGGCAACGAGATGCTGTAGGGACTCTGACTCTTGCTGCCAGGCTGCAACAAGAGGAAGGGAGATTCTGGCCCCCAACAGGTGAAAACAAGAGAGGAGCAAGGCAGGAAGCACAAAAGCAAACCTCTCTCATGAAGGAAACAGCACAACTTCAAGCACAGCTTTCAGCACAGCATACCAAGGAGGAACAGAAATCCCAAGCAGAGCAGAGGGGAGGAGTGGCTTAGAGAAAAGCAAAAGCACCCCACAAAGCACAGAGCCAAAACACCACCCCACAAAGGACACAGCCAACCTACCCCCGCAAAGGGGAGCAGCCAAAGGCTTCTGCCTCTCCTGGGGCAACTTAAAAAGGGGAGGTCAATTGAAGTCTCCTCCCACCCCAGCTGTGGCCACTTTGCCCTCCCTGCTCAGTGCCCTTTATAAGCAGAGCAGGAGGAGCCCAGCCCCAAGCTGGGCCCATTGTGGGCCAAGGGATCCTCCGCCTGGCATCCCAGGTGAGTGCGCACAGGTGAGCACCAGGTGTGTGGTGGAGGGTTTCAAAGGCTGGGGGGCCTGGCTGGCCCCCCGGCTAGCTAGGGCCACCTTAGGGCTGGGCTACTGACCCACTGCAACATCCCCCTTAGCTCACGGGTGCTAAGTCTGTGTTGTTACTGAGGCTGAGGTTTCTCTAGGAGGTTGGATCCTCGAGGGTTTTGCTCTGGGTTCTGCGATGGAGGCAAAGATGGAGCAGGAGCACCAACTGGAGCTGGTAATGGACCAGCAGCAGCAGCTGGTAATGGAACTGATAATGGAGCAGAAGCTGGTAACGTAGAGTGGAGAGGAGGAGGAGGAAAGCAGCAGAGACTGCCCAGGGGAAGGCAGAGAGTGGGGGAGGATGGCAGGGGCTGCCCGGGGAAAGGTGGAGGGCAGCGGCAGGAGGGCAGGGAAGAGGTACAGAGCTTTCAGATGCTGAGCTTCAACAGAAAGACCTGATGGAAAAGAAAAGAGACTAACTTGTTTAGCAAAAGTACTCTCTGGAATTTCCCAAATCACTTATTTATTGAAGGGAGTCATTTGCTGGTCATTGTCATCACGAGAGAGGACCTTTTGGTTTGCATTAGGGTGGTTTGGGCTTGCGTGTAACTCCAGGCCCCTCAGAAATTGACCGGGGGGGAAAATCCCCAACCCATGGATGTTCTCTTGGTTGTCTTTAATAGATAAACAAAGAGCAAGTGCGACTGAAAGAGCTTTGCAGGTAACAACTCTGTAACACTGTTTGGAGAGTTTTGAATTGGTCATTACCAGCGAGATCAAGGTAGTGCCCCTTGGCCTTGCTGCATGTGGTGAACTGCTCCTAACACAGCCCAGCTGAACACAGAGTCAGGTGAAATGAAGGCTGAAGAGATAGGAAAAGTCTTTCTCAGCCTCATAGCTAAAGACAGTTTAGTTTCCCCAAGAAGTCCCATTCTACCTGTTGTGCATTGGTTTGATGCCAAAGCCAAACAACTGCCCCAGACCTTTCTATTTTCTCAGCTTTGGTGTAAATGAATATGAATTGAGGTTGGATGAGGCCTTGAGCAGCCTGTTGCAGTGGGAGGTATCCCTGCCTAGAGCAGAGGGTTGGGACTGGATGATCCTTGAGGTCCCTTCCAACCTAAACCATTCAATGAAGTCTTTTATCAGTCTTTTATAGGATTAGTGACAGTGGGGAATGTTTGCTTGCTATGAGATGAGGGAGCTGTTTCCTAAATGGAATGTTCATTAGTTCTTTAGCACCTGAAAATGTTGGCAGGCTACTTGATAAACCTCCTGGAACACAGGGGCCTGTCGAATTGTTTTCCCAGTGCCTGAACAACTTACAGTGCTGTCATGGGTTAGCCTCCTGTTTCCCTCCAACACAGAAGTGAGGCAAAAGTAACACAGCCAAGGAAAAACCCTCTGGGTTGAGATCAAGAGGTAAATACAAAATGAGATCCTGCAGTGCACAATTACCTTAGCCTGTTTCTGTTTGCAGAAAGCAGGAGTCAGCCACCTGCCACCCATCCCCTCCTGATCCCAACCCCAGAAACCCAAAGCAGCACTTGGCACAGGAGGTCTCTCGTGTTGCAGTCTCACCTTCACGCCCTGGAATACTTTGCTTCAGCCAGCAGCATGGGGTTGGATACCAACAGCAGAGTCGACTTAACCTGTGACTAAGTGGACTTTAAGTGTTCTGACTCCACAGTAGAACTTGATAAAGAAAGATGTGAATGGAAGCAGGCTCTGACTGCTCTGTGTAACTGATGAGAAGCTTTCTGAAGGAGGTGAATTTGTTTTACAGCCCTTCACTCAGCTGGTTACAGATCTTCAAGGTAGCTGCTGGTGCAGTGTCTGTTGGAGACTGTTAGCCACTCTGAAGGAGGGAGTTAGTGGAGCATCATAGGAACATGTAGAGAGATTGGTCAGTAAAAGGCATTTGTGTTACCCTTTTTAGTCATTTGAGTCACTTTTATTGTAATCCCATGGCTGAGAGCAGGACTCCTTTGTGTCCAGGGTTAAAATCTTCAAGGAGAAACAGTGCCAAGGCTCTGAATTGATTTGGACTTGGTGCTGCTAGTTACAATGTAGGACAGTTAAGGCAGTCCTATGTTTTGTGATTTGTCTGTTTTCCTACCGTTCTAGTTTTGGCACAGGCTAGTGTGAAGTGTCTCTGGATCGAGGTCCTTGTGGTCCCTTCTGACCCTGACTGATTCTATGATTCCAGCAAGCAGCTTTTGACTTAAAAACCCCTGAGGTCACTGCAGCACCTCTCTATGGAATAAAAGAAAGGGATTTTGCTGCACTGCTGAGAACTGTTTCCAGCTCTGAGCCTTTGTTTTTGTGGTTGTTTTTGGTTCGTGTTTATAAACAGCAGTAGCTAAGCAATCCTCTCTGAGCTATGGACCAGAATCTGCTGCATCCTGTGCAAGAAGCAGATCCCAGTGTGATCTGGTGCAGCTGTAGCACTTCCTAACTGCTAGGTTTGGGAGGAGGGCATGTGTCTCAGACGTTTCTGAGCTGTGATAGCAATCAGGTGTCTGCTTAAGTCTTGAACCTCTGCCACGTGCTGCCACGTTCACCAGATCTTTCTCCCGGCTTCAGGGAGAGAAGGAGTGTACAGCTCCCAGAGTGGGTGTCAGAAGCGATGTGAAGTGAAAGGGGTTTGCTGTGGTCATGCAGAAAGTTGTGTGAGGGAATCTGGCAGTTTGGTTTTTGATTTCTTCAGTCTCTAAAGTTTTTCTTGGAGCAGCTTCACTGCAATACTCTTAAATGCACAGAGTATCAGCACAGGCCCTTTTAGACAGTCCTCCAGTTTTGCTGCAGGTCCCTTTCAGATACTGCAGCGTAGCTCGAAGCTCTGCCATCTCTTCTGCAGCCTCAACAGCCCCAGTTCTTTCAGTCCTGCTTCCCAGGAGAGGTGCCATTCCTGCCTGGGTCTATAAGGAGAAGGAGTGCTTTTTCTAAACGGCATTTCTATGGTTCTTCAATGGGGCTAGGATGTAAACGTGTTTCTGCTTCAAAGGAAAGCAGCTAGGAGAAAGTTTTTTTTGCCAGTGTGTGATGCAGCTGGAAAGCTGCAGAATGGTGTAGGGGATTCCAGGCTAGGCCATTCCTGACTGGGTCTACAAGCAGAAGGAGTGCTTTTTGTAAAGCGAAATTCTATGGTTCTTCAATAGGGCTAGGATGTAAAAGTGTTTCTGCTTCAAAAGGAAGCAGCTGGGAGAAAGTTGTTTTTGCCGCTGTGTGACACAGCTGGAAAGGTGCAGAATGGAGAAGTGGATTCCAGGCTAGACCATTCCTGGCTGGGTCCATAAGCAGAAGGATTGCTTTTTCTAATCCGAATTTCTATGTTTCATCAATGGAGCTAGGATGTAGACGTGTTCCTGCTTCAAAGGAAAGCAGCTAGGAGAATGTTTCTTTTGCCAGTGTGTGAGGCAGCTGGAAAGCTGCAGAATGGTGTAGGGGATTCCAGGCTAGGTCATTCCTGACTGGGTCTATAAGCAGAAGGAGTGCCTTTTGTAAAGCGAATTTCTATGGTTCTTCAATAGGGATAATATATAAACGTGTTTCTGCTTCAAAGGAAAGCAGCTAGGAGAAAGTTTCTTTTGCCAGTGTGTGAGGTAGCTGGAATGCTGCAGAATGGTGCAGGAGATTCCAGGCTAGGCCATTCCTGGCTGGGTCTGTAAGCAGAAGGAGTGCTTTTTCTAAACGGCATTTCTATGGTTCTCAATGGGGCTAGGATGTAAACGTGTTTCTGCTTCAAAGGAAAGCAGCTAGGAGAAAGTTTCTTTTGCCAGTGTGTGAGGGAGCTGGAAAGCTGCAGAATGGTGCAGGAGATTCCAGGCTAGGCCATTCCTGGCTGGGTCTATAAGCAGAAGGAGTGCTTTTTCTAAACGGCATTTCTATGTTTCTTCAATGGGGCTAGGATGTAAACGTGTTTCTGCTTCAAAGGAAAGCAGCTAGGAGAAAGTTTCTTTTGCCAGTGTGTGAGGGAGCTGGAAAGCTGCAGAATGGTGCAGGGGATTCCAGGCTAGGTCATTCCTGACTGGGTCTATAAGCAGAAGGAGTGCTTTTTCTAAACGAATTTCTATGGTTCTTCAATGGGGCTAGGATGTAAACGTGTTTCTGCTTCAAAGGAAAGCAGCTAGGAGAAAGTTTCTTTTGCCAGTGTGTGACGGAGCTGGAAAGCTGCAGAATGGTGCAGGGGATTCCAGGCTAGGTCATTCCTGGCTGGGTCTATAAGCAGAAGGAGTGCTTTCTTCAAACCGAATTTCTATGGTTCTTCAATGGGGCTAGGATGTAAACGTGTTTCTGCTTCAAAGGAAAGCAGCTAGGAGAAAGTTTCTTTTGCCAGTGTGTGACGGAGCTGGAAAGCTGCAGAATGGTGCAGGGGATTCCAGGCTAGGCCATTCCTGGCTGGCTCTATAAGCAGAAGGAGTGCTTTTTCTAAACAGAATTTCTATGTTTCTCCAATGGGGCTAGGATGTAAACGTGTTTCTGCTTCAAAGGAAAGCAGCTAGGAGAAAGTTTCTTTTGCCAGTGTGTGAGGGAGCTGGAAAGCTGCAGAATGGTGCAGGGGATTCTAGGCTAGGTCATTCCTGGCTGGGTCTATAAGCAGAAGGATTGCTTTTTCTAAACCAAATTTCTATGGTTCTTCAATGGGGCTAGGATGTAAACGTGTTTCTGCTTCAAAGGAAAGCAGCTAGGAGAAAGTTTCTTTTGCCAGTGTGTGACACAGCTGGAAAGCTGCAGAATGGTGTAGGGGATTCCAGGCTAGGTCATTCCTGACTGGGTCTATAAGCAGAAGGAGTGCTTTTTCTAAACCGAATTTCTATGGTTCTTCAATGGGGCTAGGATGTAAACGTGTTTCTGCTTCAAAGGAAAGCAGCTAGGAGAAAGTTTCTTTTGCCAGTGTGTGACGGAGCTGGAAAGCTGCAGAATGGTGCAGGGGATTCCAGGCTAGGTCATTCCTGACTGGGTCTATAAGCAGAAGGAGTGCTTTTTCTAAAAGACATTTCTATGTTTCTTCAATGGGGCTAGGATGTAAACGTGTTTCTGCTTCAAAGGAAAGCAGCTAGGAGAAAGTTTCTTTTGCCAGTGTGTGAGGGAGCTGGAAAGCTGCAGAATGGTGCAGGGGATTCCAGGCTAGGCCATTCCTGGCTGGGTCTATAAGCAGAAGGAGTGCTTTTTCTAAACGGCATTTCTATGGTTCTTCAATGGGGCTAGGATGTAAACGTGTTTCTGCTTCAAAGGAAAGCAGCTAGGAGAAAGTTTCTTTTGCCAGTGTGTGAGGGAGCTGGAAAGCTGCAGAATGGTGCAGGGGATTCCAGGCTAGGCCATTCCTGACTGGGTCTATAAGCAGAAGGAGTGCTTTTTCTAAACGCATTTCTATGGTTCTTCAATGGGGCTAGGATGTAAACGTGTTTCTGCTTCAAAGGAAAGCAGCTAGGAGAAAGTTTCTTTTGCCAGTGTGTGAGGGAGCTGGAAAGCTGCAGAATGGTGTAGGGGATTCCAGGCTAGGTCATTCCTGGCTGGGTCTACACGCAGAAGGAGTGCTTTTTCTAAACGAATTTCTATGGTTCTTCAATGGGGCTAGGATGTAAACGTGTTTCTGCTTCAAAGGAAAGCAGCTAGGAGAAAGTTTCTTTTGCCAGTGTGTGAGGGAGCTGGAAAGCTGCAGAATGGTGCAGGGGATTCCAGGCTAGGCCATTCCTGGCTGGGTCTATAAGCAGAAGGAGTGCTTTTTCTAAACGGCATTTCTATGTTTCTTCAATGGGGCTAGGATGTAAACGTGTTTCTGCTTCAAAGGAAAGCAGCTAGGAGAAAGTTTCTTTTGCCAGTGTGTGAGGGAGCTGGAAAGCTGCAGAATGGTGCAGGGGATTCCAGGCTAGGCCATTCCTGACTGGGTCTATAAGCAGAAGGAGTGCTTTTTGCAAAGCGAATTTCTATGGTTCTTCAATGGGGCTAGGATGTAAACGTGTTTCTGCTTCAAAGGAAAGCAGCTAGGAGAAAGTTTCTTTTGCCAGTGTGTGAGGGAGCTGGAAAGCTGCAGAATGGTGTAGGGGATTCCAGGCTAGGCCATTCCTGACTGGGTCTATAAGCAGAAGGAGTGCTTTTTCTAAACGGAATTTCTATGGTTCTTCAATGGGGCTAGGATGTAAACGTGTTTCTGCTTCAAAGGAAAGCAGCTAGGAGAAAGTTTCTTTTGCCAGTGTGTGAGGGAGCTGGAAAGCTGCAGAATGGTGCAGGGGATTCCAGGCTAGGCCATTCCTGGCTGGTCTATAAGCAGAAGGAGTGCTTTTTCTAAACGGCATTTCTATGGTTCTTCAATGGGGCTAGGATGTAAAGTGTTTCTGCTTCAAAGGAAAGCAGCTAGGAGAAAGTTTCTTTTGCCAGTGTGTGACGCAGCTGGAAAGCTGCAGAATGGTGCAGGGGATTCCAGGCTAGGTCATTCCTGGCTGGGTCTATAAGCAGAAGGAGTGCTTTTTGTAAACGAATTTCTATGGTTCTTCAATGGGGCTAGGATGTAAACGTGTTTCTGCTTCAAAGGAAAGCAGCTAGGAGAAAGTTTCTTTTGCCAGTGTGTGAGGGAGCTG
Organism: Pogoniulus pusillus; assembly: GCF_015220805.1. Classification (NCBI taxonomy): domain Eukaryota; kingdom Metazoa; phylum Chordata; class Aves; order Piciformes; family Lybiidae; genus Pogoniulus; species Pogoniulus pusillus. The sequence goes on from NW_026974557.1 coordinate 87,097, forward strand.
GAAAGCTGCAGAATGGTGCAGGGGATTCCAGGCTAGGCCATTCCTGACTGGGTCTATAAGCAGAAGGAGTGCTTTTTGTAAAGCAAATTTCTATGGTTCTTCAATGGGGCTAGGATGTAAATGTGTTTCTGCTTCAAAGGAAAGCAGCTAGGAGAAAGTTTCTTTTGCCAGTGTGTGAGGGAGCTGGAAAGCTGCAGAATGGTGCAGGGGATTCCAGGCTAGGTCATTCCTGACTGGGTCTATTAGCAGAAGGAGTGCTTTTTCTAAACAGAATTTCTATGGTTCTTCAATGGGGCTAGGATGTAGACGTGTTTCTGCTTCAAAGGAAAGCAGCTAGGAGAAAGTTTCTTTTGCCAGTGTGTGAGGGAGCTGGAAAGCTGTAGAATGGTGCAGGGGATTCCAGGCTAGGCCATTCCTGACTGGGTCTATAAGCAGAAGGAGTGCTTTTTCTAAACCGAATTTCTATGTTTCTTCAATGGGGCTAGGATGTAAACGTGTTTCTGCTTCAAAGGAAAGCAGCTAGGAGAAAGTTTCTTTTGCCAGTGTGTGAGGAGCTGGAAAGCTGCAGAATGGTGCAGGGGATTCCAGGCTAGGCCATTCCTGACTGGGTCTATAAGCAGAAGGAGTGCTTTTTCTAAACGGCATTTCTATGGTTCTTCAATGGGGCTAGGATGTAAACGTGTTTCTGCTTCAAAGGAAAGCAGCTAGGAGAAAGTTTCTTTTGCCAGTGTGTGAGGGAGCTGGAAAGCTGCAGAATGGTGTAGGGGATTCCAGGCTAGGCCATTCCTGGATGGGTCTATAAGCAGAAGGAGTGCTTTTTCTAAACGGCATTTCTATGGTTCTTCAATGGGGCTAGGATGTAAACGTGTTTCTGCTTCAAAGGAAAGCAGCTAGGAGAAAGTTTCTTTTGCCAGTGTGTGAGGCAGCTGGAACGCTGCAGAATGGTGTAGGGGATTCCAGGCTAGGCCATTCCTGGCTGGGTCTATAAGCAGAAGGATTGCTTTTTCTAAACGGCATTTCTATGGTTCTTCAATGGGGCTAGGATGTAAACGTGTTTCTGCTTCAAAGGAAAGCAGCTAGGAGAAAGTTTCTTTTGCCAGTGTGTGAGGGAGCTGGAAAGCTGCAGAATGGTGTAGGGGATTCCAGGTTAGGTCATTCCTGACTGGGTCTATAAGCAGAAGGAGTGCTTTTTCTAAACAGAATTTCTATGGTTCTTCAATGGGGCTAGGATGTAAACGTGTTTCTGCTTCAAAGGAAAGCAGCTAGGAGAAAGTTTCTTTTGCCAGTGTGTGAGGGAGCTGGAAAGCTGCAGAATGGTGCAGGGGATTCCAGGCTAGGCCATTCCTGGCTGGGTCTATAAGCAGAAGGAGTGCTTTTTCTAAACGGCATTTCTATGGTTCTTCAATGGGGCTAGGATGTAAACGTGTTTCTGCTTCAAAGGAAAGCAGCTAGGAGAAAGTTTCTTTTGCCAGTGTGTGACGCAGCTGGAAAGCTGCAGAATGGTGCAGGGGATTCCAGGCTAGGCCATTCCTGACTGGGTCTATAAGCAGAAGGAGTGCTTTTTCTAAAGCGCATTTCTATGGTTCTTCAATGGGGCTAGGATGTAAACGTGTTTCTGCTTCAAAGGAAAGCAGCTAGGAGAAAGTTTCTTTTGCCAGTGTGTGAGGGAGCTGGAAAGCTGCAGAATGGTGTAGGGGATTCCAGGCTAGGTCATTCCTGGCTGGGTCTACACGCAGAAGGAGTGCTTTTTCTAAACGGCATTTCTATGGTTCTTCAAGGGGCTAGGATGTAAACGTGTTTCTGCTTCAAAGGAAAGCAGCTAGGAGAAAGTTTCTTTGCCAGTGTGTGACAGCAGCTGGAAAGCTGCAGAATGGTGCAGGGGATTCCAGGCTAGCCATTCCTGGCTGGGTCTATAAGCAGAAGGATTGCTTTTTCTAAACGGCATTTCTATGTTTCATCAATGGGGCTAGGATGTAAACGTGTTTCTGCTTCAAAGGAAAGCAGCTAGGAGAAAGTTTCTTTTGCCAGTGTGTGATGCAGCTGGAAAGCTGCAGAATGGTGTAGGGGATTCCAGGCTAGGTCATTCCTGGCTGGGTCTATAAGCAGAAGGATTGCTTTTTCGTAAAGCGAATTTCTATGGTTCTTCAATAGGGCTAGGATGTAAACGTGTTTCTGCTTCAAAGGAAAGCAGCTAGGAGAAAGTTTCTTTTGCCAGTGTGTGACGCAGCTGGAAAGCTGCAGAATGGTGCAGGGGATTCCAGGCTAGGCCATTCCTGGCTGGGTCTATAAGCAGAAGGATTGCTTTTTCTAAACGAATTTCTATGGTTCTTCAATGGGCTAGGATGTAAACGTGTTTCTGCTTCAAAGGAAAGCAGCTAGGAGAAAGTTTCTTTTGCCAGTGTGTGAGGCAGCTGGAAAGCTGCAGAATGGTGTAGGGGATTCCAGGCTAGGTCATTCCTGACTGGGTCTATAAGCAGAAGGAGTGCTTTTGTAAAGCGAATTTCTATGGTTCTTCAATAGGGCTAGGATGTAAACGTGTTTCTGCTTCAAAGGAAAGCAGCTAGGAGAAAGTTTCTTTTGCCAGTGTGTGAGGTAGCTCGGAAAGCTGCAGAATGGTGTAGGGGATTCCAGGCTAGGTCATTCCTGACTGGGTCTATAAGCAGAAGGAGTGCTTTTTCTAACCGGCATTTCTATGGTTCTTCAATGGGGCTAGGATGTAAACGTGTTTCTGCTTCAAAGGAAAGCAGCTAGGAGAAAGTTTCTTTTGCCAGTGTGTGAGGGAGCTGGAAAGCTGTAGAATGGTGCAGGGGATTCCAGGCTAGGCCATTCCTGGATGGGTCTACACGCAGAAGGAGTGCTTTTTCTAAACGGCATTTCTATGTTTCTTCAATGGGGCTAGGATGTAAAAGTGTTTCTGCTTCAAAGGAAAGCAGCTAGGAGAAAGTTTCTTTTGCCAGTGTGTGAGGGAGCTGGAAAGCTGCAGAACGGTGCAGGAAATTCCAGGCTAGGCCATTCCTCGCTGGGTCTGTAAGCAGAAGGAGTGCTTTTTCTAAACGACATTTCTATGGTTCTTCAATAGGGATAGGATGTAAACGTGTTTCTGCTTCAAAGGAAAGCAGCTAGGAGAAAGTTTCTTTTGCCAGTGTGTGAGGGAGCTAGAAAGCTGCAGAATGGTGTAGGGGATTCCAGGCTAGGTCATTCCTGGCTGGGTCTACACGCAGAAGGAGTGCTTTTTCTAAACAGCATTACTATGGTTCTCAATGGGGCTAGGATGTAAAAGTGTTTCTGCTTCAAAGGAAAGCAGCTAGGAGAAAGTTTCTTTTGCCAGTGTGTGACGCAGCTGGAAAGCTGCAGAATGGTGCAGGGGATTCCAGGCTAGGCCATTCCTGACTGGGTCTATAAGCAGAAGGATTGCTTTTTGTAAAGCGAATTTCTATGGTTCTTCAATGGGGATAGGATGTAAACGTGTTTCTGCTTCAAAGGAAAGCAGCTAGGAGAAAGTTTCTTTTGCCAGTGTGTGACGCAGCTGGAACGCTGCAGAATGGTAGGGGATTCCAGGCTAGGCCATTCCTGACTGGGTCTATAAGCAGAAGGAGTGCTTTTTCTAAACGGCATTTCTATGGTTCTCAAATGGGTCTAGTATGTAAAAGTCTTCCTGCTTCAAAGGAAAGCAGCTAGGAGAAAATTTCTTTTGCCAGTGTGTGAGGGAGCTGGAAAGCTGCCGAACGGTGCAGGAAATTCCAGGCTAGGCCATTCCTCGCTGGGTCTGTAAGCAGAAGGATTGCTTTTTCTAAAAGGCATTTCTATGTTTCTTCAATGGGGCTAGGATGTAAACGTGTTTCTGCTTCAAAGGAAAACAGCTAGGAGAAAGATTCTTTTGCCAGTGTGTGACGGAGCTGGAAAGCTGCAGAATGGTGTAGGGGATTCCAGGCTAGGTCATTCCTGGCTGGGTCTACACGCAGAAGGAGTGCTTTTTCTAAACGGCATATCTATGGTTCTGCAATGCGCCAATATGTAAACGTGTTTCTGCTTCAAAGGAAAGCAGCTAGGAGAAAGTTTCCTCTGCCAGTGTTTGACACAGCTGGAAAGCTGCAGAATGGTGCAGGGGATTACAGGCTAGGCCATTCCTGGCTGGGTCTATAAGCAGAAGGATTGCTTTTTCTAACCGGCATTTCTATATTTCATCAATGGGGCTAGGATGTAAACGTGTTTCTGCTTCAAATGAAACCAGCTAGGAGAAAGTTTCTTTTGCCAGTGTGTGATGCAGCTGGAAAGCTGCAGAATGGTGCAAGGGATTCCAGGCTAGGCCATTCCTGACTGGGTCTAAAAGCAGAAGGATTGCTTTTTGTAAAGCGAATTTCTATGGTTCTTCAATGGGGATAGGATGTAAACGTGTTTCTGCTTCAAAGGAAAGCAGCTAGGAGAAAGTTTCTTTTGCCAGTGTGGGACGCAGCTGGAACGCTGCAGAATGGTAGGGGATTCCAGGCTAGGCCATTCCTCACTTAGTCTATAAGCAGAAGGAGTGCTTTTTGTAAAGGAATTTCTATGGTTCTTAAATAGGATAGGATGTAAACGTGTTTCTGCTTCAAAGGAAAGCAGCTAGGAGAAAGTTTCTTTTGCCAGTGTGTGAGGAAGCTGGAAAGCTGCAGAACGGTGCAGGGGATTCCAGGCTAGGCCATTCCTGGCTGGGTCTACACGAGAAGGATTGCTTTTTCTAAACGGCATTTCTATGGCTCTTCAATGGGGCTAGGATGTAACGTGTTTCTGCTTCAAAGGAAAGCAGCTAGGAGAAAGTTTCTTTTGCCAGTGTGTGCCGCAGCTGGAAAGCTGCAGAATGGTGCAGGGGATTCCAGGCTAGGTCCTTCCTGGCTGGGTCTATAAGCAGAAGGAGTGCTTTTTGCAAATCGAATTTCTATGGTTCTTCAATGGGGCTAGGATGTAAACGTGTTTCTGCTTCAAAGGAAAGCAGCTAGGAGAAAGTTTCTTTTGCCAGTGTGTGAGGGAGCTGGAAAGCTGCAGAATGGTGCAGGGGATTCCAGGCTAGGCCATTCCTGACTGGGTCTATAAGCAGAAGGAGTGCTTTTTGTAAAGCAAATTTCTATGGTTCTTCAATGGGGCTAGGATGTAAATGTGTTTCTGCTTCAATGGAAAGCAGATAGGAGAAAGTTTCTTTTGCCAGTGTGTGACGCAGCAGGAAGGCTGCAGAATGGTGCAGGGGATTCTAGGCTAGATCATTCCTGACTGGGTCTATAAGCAGAATGATTGCATTTTGAAAAGCAAATTTCTATGGTTCTTCAATGGGGCTAGGATGTAAATGTGTTTCTACTTCAAAGGAAAGCAGCTAGGAGAAAGTTTCTTTTGTCAGTGTGTGAGGGAGCTGGAAAGCTGTAGAATGGTGCAGGAGATTCCAGGCTAGGCCATTCCTGGATGGGTCTATAAGGAGGAGTGCTTTTTGTAAACAGCATTTCTATGGTTCTTCAATGGGGCTAGGATGTAAACGTGTTTCTGCTTCAAAGGAAAGCAGCTAGGAGCAAGTTTCTTTTGCCAGTGTGTGAGGGAGCTGGAAAGCTGCAGAATGGTGCAGGGGATTCCAGGCTAGGTCATTCCTGACTGGGTCTATAAGCAGAAGGAGTGCTTTTTCTAAACAGAATTTCTATGTTTCTTCAATGGGGCTAGGATGTAAACGTGTTTCTGCTTCAAAGGAAAGCAGCTAGGAGAAAGTTTCTTTTGCCAGTGTGTGACGGAGCTGGAAAGCTGCAGAATGGTGTAGGGGATTCCAGGCTAGGTCATTCCTGGCTGGGTCTATAAGCAGAAGGAGTGCTTTTTCTAAACGAATTTCTATGGTTCTTCAATGGGGCTAGGATGTAAACGTGTTTCTGCTTCAAAGGAAAGCAGCTAGGAGAAAGTTTCTTTTGCCAGTGTGTGAGGGAGCTGGAAAGCTGCAGAATGGTGTAGGGGATTCCAGGCTAGGCCATTCCTGGCTGGGTCTATAAGCAGAAGGAGTGCTTTTTCTAAACGGCATTTCTATCGTTCTTCAATGGGGTTAGGATATAAACGTGTTTCTGCTTCAAAGGAAAGAGGCTAGGAGAAAGTTTCTTTTGCCAGTGTGTCAGGGACTTGGAAAGCTGCAGAATGGTGCAGGGGATTCCAGGCTAGGTCATTCCTGACTGGGTCTATAAGCAGAAGGATTGCTTTTTCTAAACTGAATTTCTATGTTTCTTCAATGGGGCTAGGATGTAAACGTGTTTCTGCTTCAAAGGAAAGCAGCTAGGAGAAAGTTTCTTTTGCCAGTGTGTGAGGGAGCTGGAAAGCTGCAGAATGGTGCAGGGGATTCCAGGCTAGGTCATTCCTGACTGGGTCTATAAGCAGAAGGAGTGCTTTTTCTAAACGGCATTTCTATGGTTCTTCAAAGGGGCTAGGATGTAAACGTGTTTCTGCTTCAAAGGAAAGCAGCTAGGAGAAAGTTTCTTTTGCCAGTGTGTGACGCAGCTGGAAAGCTGCAGAATGGTGCAGGGGATTCCAGGCTAGGCCATTCCTGACTGGGTCTATAAGCAGAAGGATTGCTTTTTCTAAACGGCATTTCTATGGTTCTTCAATGGGGCTAGGATGTAAACGTGTTTCTGCTTCAAAGGAAAGCAGCTAGGAGAAAGTTTCTTTTGCCAGTGTGTGAGGGAGCTGGAAAGCTGCAGAATGGTGTAGGGGATTCCAGGCTAGGTCATTCCTGGCTGGGTCTACACGCAGAAGGAGTGCTTTTTCTAAACGGCATTTCTATGGTTCTTCAATGGGATAGGATGTAAACGTGTTTCTGCTTCAAAGGAAAGCAGCTAGGAGAAAGTTTCTTTGCCAGTGTGTGACGCAGCTGGAAAGCTGCAGAATGGTGCAGGGGATTCCAGGCTAGGCCATTCCTGGCTGGGTCTATAAGCAGAAGGATTGCTTTTTCTAAACGGCATTTCTATGTTTCTTCAATGGGGCTAGGATGTAAACGTGTTTCTGCTTCAAAGGAAAGCAGCTAGGAGAAAGTTTCTTTTGCCAGTGTGTGATGCAGCTGGAAAGCTGCAGAATGGTGTAGGGGATTCCAGGCTGGGTCATTCCTGGCTGGGTCTATAAGCAGAATGATTGCTTTTCGTAAAGCGAATTTCTATGGTTCTTCAATAGGGCTAGGATGTAAAAGTGTTTCTGCTTCAAAGGAAGCAGCTAGGAGAAAGTTTCTTTTGCCAGTGTGTGACGCAGCTGGAAAGCTGCAGAATGGTGCATTGGATTCCAGGCTAGGCCATTCCTGGCTGGGTCTATAAGCAGAAGGATTGCTTTTTCTAAACCGAATTTCTATGTTTCATAAATGGAGCTAGGATGTAGACGTGTTTCTGCTTCAAAGGAAAGCAGCTAGGAGAAAGTTTCTTTTGCCAGTGTGTGAGGCAGCTGGAACGCTGCAGAATGGTGTAGGGGATTCCAGGCTAGGTCATTCCTGACTGGGTCTATAAGCAGAAGGAGTGCCTTTTGTAAAGCGAATTTCTATGGTTCTTCAATAGGGATAATATATAAACGTGTTTCTGCTTCAAAGGAAAGCAGCTAGGAGAAAGTTTCTTTTGCCAGTGTGTGAGGTAGCTCGAATGCTGCAGAATGGTGTAGGGGATTCCAGGCTAGGTCATTCCTGACTGGGTCTATTAGCAGAAGGAGTGCTTTTTCTAACCGGCATTTCTATGGTTCTTCAATGGGGCTAGGATGTAAACGTGTTTCTGCTTCAAAGGAAAGCAGCTAGGAGAAAGTTTCTTTTGCCAGTGTGTGAGGGAGCTGGAAAGCTGTAGAATGGTGCAGGGGATTCCAGGCTAGGCCATTCCTGGATGGGTGTACACGCAGAAGGAGTGCTTTTTCTAAACGGCATTTCTATGTTTCTACAATGGGGCTAGTATGTAAAAGTCTTCCTGCTTCAAAGGAAAGCAGCTAGGAGAAAGTTTCTTTTGCCAGTGTGTGAGGGAGCTGGAAAGCTGCCGAACGGTGCAGGAAATTCCTGGCTAGACCATTCCTCGCTGGGTCTGTAAGCAGAAGGAGTGCTTTTTCTAAAAGACATTTCTATGGTTCTTCAATAGGGATAGGATGTAAACGTGTTTCTGCTTCAAAGGAAAGCAGCTACGAGAAAGTTTCTTTTGCCAGTGTGTGAGGGAGCTAGAACTCTGCAGAATGGTGTAGGGGATTCCAGGCTGGGTCATTCCTGGCTGGGCCTACACGCAAAAGGAGTGCTTTTTCAAAACATCATTACTATGGTTCTTCAAAGGGGCTAGGATGTAAAAGTGTTTCTGCTTCAAAAGAAAGCAGCTAGGAGAAAGTTTCTTTTGCCACTGTGTGACGCAGCTTGAAAGCTGCAAAATGGTGCAGGGAATTCCAGGCTAGGCCATTCCTGACTGGGTCTAAAAGCAGAAGGATTGCTTTTTGTAAAGCGAATTTCTATGGTTCTTCAATGGGGATAGGATGTAAACGTGTTTCTGCTTCAAAGGAAAGCAGCTAGGAGAAAGTTTCTTTTGCCAGTGTGGGACGCAGCTGGAACGCTGCAGAATGGTAGGGGATTCCAGGCTAGGCCATTCCTGACTGGGTCTATAAGCAGAAGGAGTGCTTTTTCTAAACGGCATTTCTATGGTTCTCAAATGGGGCTAGGATGTAAAAGTCTTCCTGCTTCAAAGGAAAGCAGCTAGGAGAAAGTTTCTTTTGCCAGTGTGTGAGGGAGCTGGAAAGCTGCAGAACGGTGCAGGGAATTCCAGGCTAGGCCATTCCTCGCTGGGTCTGTAAGCAGAAGGATTGCTTTTTCTAAAAGGCATTTCTATGTTTCTTCAATGGGGCTAGGATGTAAACGTGTTTCTGCTTCAAAGGAAAGCAGCTAGGAGAAAGTTTCTTTTGCCAGTGTGTGACGGAGCTGGAAAGCTGCAGAATGGTGCAGGAGATTCCAGGCTAGGTCCTTCCTGGCTGGGTCTATAAGCAGAAGGAGTGCTTTTTGCAAACCGAATTTCTATGGTTCTTCAATGAGGCTAGGATGTAAACGTGTTTCTGCTTCAAAGGAAAGCAGCTAGGAGAAAGTTTCTTTTGCCAGTGTGTGAGGGAGCTGGAATGATGCAGAATGGTGCAGGGGATTCCAGGCTAGGCCATTCCTGTCTGTCTCTATGAGCAGAAGGATTGCTTTTTCTAAACGGCATTTCTATGTTTCTCCAATGGGGCTAGGATGTAAAAGTCTTCCTGCTTCAAAGGAAAGCAGCTAGGAGAAAGTTTCTTTTGCCAGTGTGTGACGCAGCTGGAAAGCTGCAGAACGGTGCAGGAGATTCCAGGCTAGGTCATTCCTGGATGGGTCTATAAGCAGAAGGAGTGCTTTTTCTAAACGGCATTTCTATGGTTCTTCAATGGGGCTAGGATGTAAACGTGTTTCTGCTTCAAAGGAAAGCAGCTAGGAGAAAGTTTCTTTTGCCAGTGTGTGACGCAGCTGGAAAGCTGCAGAATGGTGTTGGGGATTCCAGGCTAGGTCATTCCTGACTGGGTCTATAAGCAGAAGGATTGCTTTTTCTAAACCGAATTTCTATGTTTCTTCAATGGGGTTAGGATGTAAACGTGTTTCTGCTTCAAAGGAAAGCAGCTAGGAGAAAGTTTCTTTTGCCAGTGTGTGAGGGAGCTGGAAAGCTGCAGAATGGTGCAGGGGATTCCAGGCTGGGTCATTCCTGAGAGGGTCTATAAGCAGAAGGAGTGCTTTTTCTAAACGGCATTTCTATGGTTCTTCAAAGGGTCTAGGATGTAAACGTGTTTCGGCTTCAAAGGAAAGCAGCTAGGAGAAAGTTTCTTTTGCCAGTGTGTGACGCAGCTGGAAAGCTGCAGAACGGTGCAGGGGATTCCAGGCTAGGCCATTCCTGACTGGGTCTATAAGCAGAAGGATTGCTTTTTCTAAACGGCATTTCTATGGTTCTTCAATGGGGCTAGGATGTAAACGTGTTTCTGCTTCAAAGGAAAGCAGCTAGGAGAAAGTTTCTTTTGCCAGTGTGTGAGGGAGCTGGAAAGCTGCAGAATGGTGTAGGGGATTCCACGCTAGGTCATTCCTGGCTGGGTCTACACGCAGAAGGAGTGCTTTTTCTAAACGGCATTTCTATGGTTCTTCAATGGGGCTAGGATGTAAACGTGTTTCTGCTTCAAAGGAAAGCAGCTAGGAGAAAGTTTCTTTGCCAGTGTGTGACGCAGCTGGAAAGCTGCAGAATGGTGCAGGGGATTCCAGGCTAGGCCATTCCTGGCTGGGTCTATAAGCAGAAGGAGTGCTTTTTCTAAACGGCATTTCTATGTTTCTTCAATGGGGCTAGGATGTAAACGTGTTTCTGCTTCAAAGGAAAGCAGCTAGGAGAAAGTTTCTTTTGCCAGTGTGTGATGCAGCTGGAAAGCTGCAGAATGGTGTAGGGGATTCCAGGCTAGGTCATTCCTGGCTGGGTCTATAAGCAGAAGGAGTGCTTTTTCGTAAAGCGAATTTCTATGGTTCTTCAATAGGGCTAGGATGTAAAAGTGTTTCTGCTTCAAAGGAAAGCAGCTAGGAGAAAGTTTCTTTTGCCAGCTGTGTGACACAGCTGGAAAGCTGCAGAATGGAGAAGTGGATTCCAGGCTAGACTATTACTGGCTGGGTCCATAAGCAGAAGGATTGCTTTTTTTAATCCGAATTTCTATGTTTCATCAATGGAGCTAGGATGTAGACGTGTTTCTGCTTCAAAGGAAAGCAGCTAGGAGAAAGTTTCTTTTGCCAGTGTGTGAGGCAGCTGGAACACTGCAGAATGGTGTAGGGGATTCCAGGCTAGGTCATTCCTGACTGGGTCTATAAGCAGAAGGAGTGCCTTTTGTAAAGCGAATTTCTATGGTTCTTCAATAGGGATAGGATGTAAATGTGTTTCTGCTTCAAAGGAAAGCAGCTAGGAGAAAGTTTCTTTTGCCAGTGTGTGAGGGAGCTGGAAAGCTGCAGAATGGTGCAGGAGATTCCAGGCTAGGCCATTCCTGACTGGGTCTGTAAGCAGAAGGAGTGCTTTTTCTAAAAGACATTTCTATGGTTCTTCAATAGGGATAGGATGTAAACGTGTTTCTGCTTCAAAGGAAAGCAGCTACGAGAAAGTTTCTTTTGCCAGTGTGTGAGGGAGCTGGAACTCTGCAGAATGGTGTAGGGGATTCCAGGCTGGGTCATTCCTGGCTGGGCCTACACGCAAAAGGAGTGCTTTTTCAAAACATCATTACTATGGTTCTCCAATGGGGCTAGGATGTAAAAGTGTTTCTGCTTCAAAAGAAAGCAGCTAGGAGAAAGTTTCTTTTGCCACTGTGTGACGCAGCTTGAAAGCTGCAGAATGGTGCAAGGGATTCCAGGCTAGGCCATTCCTGACTGGGTCTAAAAGCGGAAGGATTGCTTTTTGTAAAGCGAATTTCTATGGTTCTTCAATGGGGATAGGATGTAAACGTGTTTCTGCTTCAAAGGAAAGCAGCTAGGAGAAAGTTTCTTTTGCCAGTGTGGGACGCAGCTGGAACGCTGCAGAATGGTAGGGGATTCCAGGCTAGGCCATTCCTCACTTAGTCTATAAGCAGAAGGAGTGCTTTTTGTAAAGGAATTTCTATGGTTCTTAAATAGGATAGGATGTAAACGTGTTTCTGCTTCAAAGGAAAGCAGCTAGGAGAAAGTTTCTTTTGGAAGTGTGTGAGGAAGCTGTAAAGCTGCAGACCGGTGCAGGGGATTCCCGGCTAGGCCATTCCTGGCTGGTTCTACACGGAGAAGGATTGCTTTTTCTAAACGGCATTTCTATGGCTCTTCATTGGGGCTAGGATGTAAGTGTGTTTCTGCTTCAAAGGAAAGCAGCTAGGAGAAAGTTTCTTTTGCCAGTGTGTGCCGCAGCGGGAAACCTGCAAATGGTGTAGGGGATTCCAGGCTAGGTCCTTCCTGGCTGGGTCTATAAGCAGAAGGAGTGGTTTTTGCAAATCGAATTTCTATGGTTCTTCAATGGGGCTAGGATGTAAACGTGTTTCTGCTTCAAAGGAAAGCAGCTAGGAGAAAGTTTCTTTTGCCAGTGTGTGAGGGAGCTGGAATGCTGCAGAATGGTGCAGGGGATTCCAGGCTAGGCCATTCCTGACTGGGTTTATAAGCAGAAGGAGTGCTTTTTGTAAAGCAAATTTCTATGGTTCTTCAATGGGGCTAGGATGTAAATGTGTTTCTGCTTCAATGGAAAGCAGCTAGGAGAAAGTTTCTTTTGCCAGTGTGTGACGCAGCAGGAAGGCTGCAGAATGGTGCAGGGGATTCTAGGCTAGATCATTCCTGACTGGGTTTATAAGCAGAATGATTGCATTTTGAAAAGCAAATTTCTATGGTTCTTCAATGGGGCTAGGATGTAAATGTGTTTCTACTTCAAAGGAAAGCAGCTAGGAGAAAGTTTCTTTTGTCAGTGTGTGGGAGCTGGAAAGCTGTAGAATGGTGCAGGAGATTCCAGGCTAGGCCATTCCTGGATGGGACTGTAAGCAGGAGTGCTTTTTGTAAACAGCATTTCTAGGGTTCTTCAATGGGGCTAGGATGTAAATATGTTTCTGCTTCAAAGGAAAGCAGCTAGGAGCAAGTTTCTTTTGCCAGTGTGTGAGGGAGCTGGAAAGCTGCAGATAGGTGTAGGGGATTCCAGGCTAGGTCATTCCTGACTGGGTCTGCACGCAGAAGGAGAGCTTTTTCTAAACAGAACTACTATGTTTCTTCAATGGGGCTAGGATGTAGACGTGTTTTTGCTTCAAAGGAAAGCAGCTAGGAGAAAGTTTCTTTTGCCAGTGTGTGAGGGAGCTGGAAAGCTGCAGAATGGTGTAGGGGATTCCAGGCTAGGCCAGTCCTGGATGGCTCTACACGAAGAAGGAGTGCTTTTTCTAAACAGAATTACTATGGTTCTTCAATGGGGGTAGGATGTAGACGTGTTTCTGCTTCAAAGGAAAGCAGCTAGGAGAAAGTTTCTTTTGCCAGTGTGTGAGGGAGCTGGAAAGCTGTAGACTGGTGTAGGGGATTCCAAGCTAGGCCATTCCTGGCTGGGTCTACACGCAGAAAGAGTGCTTTTTCTAAACGGCATTTCTATCGTTCTTCAATGGGGTTAGGATGTAAACGTGTTTCTGATTCAAAGGAAAGCAGCTAGGAGAAAGTTTCTTTTGCCAGTGTGTGAGGGAGCTGGAAAGCTGTAGAATGGTGCAGGAGATTCCAGGCTAGGCCTTCCCTGGCTGGGTTTATAAGCAGAAGGAGTGCTTTTTCTAAACCACATTTCTATCGTTCTTCAATGGGGATAGGATGTAAAAGTCTTCCTGCTTCAAAGGAAAGCAGCTAGGAGAAAGTTTCTTTTGCCAGTGTGTGAGGGAGCTGGAAAGCTGCAGAGTGGTGCAGGAGATTCGAGGCTAGGTCATTCCTGGCTGGGTCTATAAGCAGAATGAATGCTTTTTGCAACGCGAATTTCTATGGTTCTTCAATGGGGCTAGGATGTAAACGTATTTCTGCTTCAAAGGAAAGCAACTAGGAGCAAGTTTCTTTTGCCACTGTGTGACGCAGCTGGAAAGCTGCAGAATGGTGTAGAGGATTCCAGGCTAGGTCATTCCTGACTGGGTCTATAAGCAGAAGGAGTGCTTTTTGTAAAGCAAATTTCTATGGTTCTTCAAGAGGGCTAGGATGTAAACGTGTTTCTGCTTCAAAGGAAAGTAGCTAGGAGAAAGTTTCTTTTGCCAGTGTGTGACGCAGCTGGAAAGCTGCAGAATGGTGCAGGGGATTCCAGGCTAAGCCATTCCTGGCTGGGTCTATAACCAGAAGGAGTGCTTTTTGTAAAGCAAATTTCTATGGTTCTTCAGTAGGGCTAGGATGTAAACGTGTTTCTGCTTCAAAGGAAAGCAGCTAGGAGAAAGTTTCTTTTGCCAGTGTGTGAGGGAGATGGAAAGCTGCAGAACGGTGCAGGAAATTCCAGGCTAGGCCATTCCTGGTTGGTTCTATAAGCAGAATGATTGCTTTTTGAAAAGCAAATTTCTATGGTTCTTCATTGGGGCTAGGATGTAAATGTGTTTTTGCTTCAAAGGAAAGCAGCTAGGAGAAAGTTTCTTTTGCCAGTGTGTGAGGGAGCTGGAAAGCTGTAGAATGGTGTAGGGGATTCCAGGCTAGGTCATTCCTACCTGGGTCTATAAGCAGAATGAATGCTTTTTACAAAGCGAATTTCTATGGTTCTTCAATGGGGCTAGGATGTAAACGTGTTTCTGCTTCTAAGGAAAGCAGCTAGGAGAAAGTTTCTTTTGCCAGTGTGTGATGGAGCTGGAAAGCTGCAGAATGGTGTAGGGGATTCCAGGCTAGGTCATTCCTGACTGGGTCTACATGCAGAAGGAGTGCTTTTTCTAAACAGAATTATTATGGCTCTTCAATGGGGCTAGGATGTAGACGTGTTTCTGCTTCAAAGGAAAGCAGCTAGGAGAAAGTTTCTCTTGCCATTGTGTGAGGGAGCTGGAAAGCTGTAGAATGGTGTAGGGGATTCCAGGCTAGGCCATTCCTGGCTGGCTCTATATGCAGAAGGAATACTATTTCTAAACCGAATTTCTATGTTTCTCCAATGGGGCTAGGATGTAAAAGTCTTACTGCTTCAAAGGAAAGCAGCTAGGAGAAAGTTTCTTTTGCCAGTCTGTGAGGGAGCTGGAAAGCTGCAGAATGGTGCAGGAGATTCCAGGCTAGGTCATTCCTGGCTGGGTCTATAAGCAGAATGAGTGCTTTTTGCAAAGCGAATTTCTATGGTTCTTCAATGGGGCTAGGATGTAAATGTGTTTCTGCTTCAAAGGAAAGCAGCTAGGAGAAATTTCATTGCCAGTGTGTGAGGGAGCTGGCAAGCTGCAGAATGGTGCAGGGGATTCCAGGCTAGGCCATTCCTGGTTGGTTCTATAAGGACAAGGAGTGCTTTTTCTAAACTGCATTTCTATGGTTCTTCAATGGGGCTAGGATGTAAATGTGTTTCTGCTTCAATGGAAAGCAGCTAGGAGAAATGTGCTTTTGCCAGTGTGTGAGGGAGCTGGAAAACTGCAGAATGGTGCAGGAGATTCCAGGCTAGGCCATTCCTGGCTGGCACTATAAACAGAAGGAGTGCTTTTTCTAAACAGCGTTTCTATGGTTCTTCAATGGGGATAGGATGTAAACGTGTTTCTGCTTCAAAGTAAAGCAGCTAGGAGAAAGTTTCTTTTGCCAGTGTGTGACGGAGCTGGAAAGCTGCAGAATGTTGTAGGGGATTCCAGGCGAGGTCATTCCTGACTGGGTCTATAAGCAGAAGGAGTGCTTTTTCTAAACAGCATTTCTATGTTTCTTCAATGGGGCTTGGATGTAAACGTGTTTCTGCTTCAAGGAAAGCAGCTAGGAGAAAGTTTCTTTTGCCAGTGCGTGAGGGAGAGGGAAAGCTGCAGAATGGTGCCGGGGATTCCAGGCTAGGCCATTCCTGACTGGGTCTATAAGCAGAAGGAGTGCCTTTTGTAAAGCGAATTTCTATGGTTCTTCCATAGGGATAGTATATAAACGTGTTTCTGCTTCAAAGGAAAGCAGCTAGGAGGAAGTTTCTTTTGCCAGTGTGTGAGGGAGCTGGAATGCTGCAGAATGGTGTAGGGGATTCCAGGCTAGGTCATTTCTGACTGGGTCTATTAGCCAAAGGAGTGCTTTTTCTAAACGGCTTTTCTATGGTTCTTCAATGGGGCTAGGATGTAAACGTGTTTCTGCTTCAAAGGAAAGCAGCTAGGAGAAAGTTTCTTTTGACAGTGTGTGAGGGAGCTGGAAAGCTGCAGAATGGTGCAGGAGATTGCAGGCTAGGCCATTCCTGGCTGGGTCTATAAGCAGAAGGAGTGCTTTTTCTAAACAGCATTTCTATGGTTCTTCAATGGGGCTAGGATGTAAATGTGTTTCTGCTTCAAAGGAAAGCAGCTAGGAGAAAGTTTCTTTTGCCAGTGTGTGACGCAGCTGGAACGCTGCAGAATGGTGTAGGGATTCCAGGCTAGATCATTCCTGGCTGGGTCTATAAGCAGAATGATTGATTTTTGAAAAGCAAATTTCTATGGTTCTTCAATGGGGCTAGGATGTAAATGTGTTTCTGCTTTAATGGAAAGCAGTAAGGAGAAAGTTTCTTTTGCCAGTGAGTGAGGGATCTGGTAAGCTGTAGAATGGTGTAGGGGATTCCAGGCTAGGGCATTCCTGGCTGGGTCTAAACGCAGAAGGAGTGCTTTTTCTAAACAGAATTACTATGGTTCTTCAATGGGGCTAGGATGTAGACGTGTTTCTGCTTCAAAGGAAAGCAGCTAGGAGAAAGTTTCTTTTGCCAGTGTGTGAGGGAGCTGGAAAGCTGCAGAATGGAGAAAGGGATTCCAGGCTAGGCCATTCCTGGCTGGCTCTATAAGCAGAAGGAGTACTATTTCTAAACCGAATTTCTATGTTTCTCCAATGGGGCTAGGATGTAAAAGACTTCCTGCTTCAAAGGAAAGCAGCTAGGAGAAAGTTTCTTTTGCCAGTGTGTGAGGGAGCTGGAAAGCTGCAGAATGTTGTAGGGGATTCCAGGCGAGGTCATTCCTGACTGGGTCTATAAGCAGAAGGAGTGCTTTTTGTAAAGCGAATTTCAATGGTTCTTCAATAGGGGTAAGATGTAAACGTGTTTCTGCTTCAAAGGAAAGCAGCTAGGAGAAAGTTTCTTTTGCCAGTGTGTGAGGGAGCTGGAAAGCTGCAGAATGGTGCAGGAAATTCCAGGCTAGGCCATTCCTGGCTGGATCTATAAGGACAAGGAGTGCTTCTTCTAAACGGCATTTCTATGGTTCTTCAATGGGGCTAGGATGTAAATGTGTTTCTGTTTCAAAGGAAAGCAGCTAGGAGAAAGTTTCTTTTGCCAGTGTGTGAGGGAGCTGGAAAGCTACAGAATGGTGTAGGGGATTCCAGGCTAGGCCATTCCTGACTGGGTCTATAAGCAGAAGGAGTGCTTTTTGTAAAGCGAATTTCTATGGTTCTTCAATAGGGGTAAGATGTAAACGTGTTTCTGCTTCAAAGGAAAGCAGCTAGGAGAAAGTTTCTTTTGCCAGTGTGTGAGAGAGCTGGAAAGCTGCAGAACGGTGCAGGAAATTCCAGGCTAGGCCATTCCTGACTGGGTCTATAAGGACAAGGAGTGCTTTTTCTAAACGGCATTTCTATGGTTCTTCAATGGGGCTAGGATGTAAATGTGTTTCTGTTTCAAAGGAAAGCAGCTAGGAGACAGTTTCTTTTGCCAGTGTGTGACGCAGCTGGAAAGCTGCAGAATGGTGCAGGGGATCCAGGCTAGATCGTTCCTGACTGGGTCTATAAGCAGAATGATTGCATTTTGTAAAGCAAATTTCTATGGTTCTTCAATGGGGCTAGGATGTAAACGTGTTTCTGCTTCAAAGGAAAGCAGCTAGGAGAAAGTTTCTTTTGCCAGTGTGTAACGCAGCTGGAAAGCTGCAGAATGGTGCCGGGGATTCCAGGCTAGGTCATTCCTGACTGGGTCTATAAGAAGAAGGAGTGCTTCTTGAAAAGCGAATTTCTATGGTTCTTCAATGGGGATAGGATGTAAACGTGTTACTGCTTCAAAGGAAAGCAGCTAGGAGAAAGTTTCTTTTGCCAGTGTGTGACGCAGCTGGAAGGCTGCAGAATGGTGCCGGGGATTCCAGGCTAGGTCATTCCTGACTGGGTCTATATGCAGACGGAGTGCTTTTTGTAAAGCAAATTTCTATGTTTCTTCAATGGGGCTAGGATGTAAACGTATTTCTGCTTCAAAGGAAAGCAGCTAGGAGAAAGTTTCTTTTGCCAGTGTGTGAGGGAGCTGGAAAGCTGCAGAATGGTGCAGGGGATTCCAGGCTAGGCCATTCCTGGCTGGCTCTATAAGCAGAAGGAGTACTATTTCTAAACCGAATTTCTATGTTTCTCCAATGGGGCTAGGAGGTAAACGTGTTTCTGCTTCAAAGGAAACCTGCTGGGAGAAAGTTTCTTTTGCCAGTGTGTGTGGGAGCTGGAAAGCTTTAGAATGTTGTAGGGGATTCCAGGCGAGGTCATTCCTGACTGGGTCTATAAGCAGATGGAGTGCTTTTTCTAATCGGCATTTCTATGGTTCTTCAATGGGGCTGGGATGTAAACGTGTTTCTGCTTCAAAGGAAAGCTGCTGGGAGAAAGTTTCTCTTGCCAGTGTGTGAGGGAGCTGGAAAGCTGCAGAACAGTGCAGGAAATTCCAGGCTAGGCCATTCCTGGCTGGGTCTATAAGGACAAGGATTGCTTTTTCTAAACGGCATTTCTATGGTTCTTCAATGGGGCTAGGATGTAAATGTGTTTCTGCTTCAAAGGAAAGCAGCTAGGAGAAAGTTTCTTTTGCCAGTGTGTGACGCAGCTGGAAAGCTGCAGAATGGTGCAGGGAATTCCAGGCTAGATCATTCCTCACTGGGTCTATAAGCAGAATTATTGCTTTTTGTAAAGCAAATTTCTGTGGTTCTTCAATGGGGTAGGATGTAAATGTGTTTCTGCTCCAAAGGAAAGCAGCTAGGAGAAAGTTTCTTTTGCCAGTGTGTGACGCAGCTCGAAAGCTGCAGAATGGTGCAGGGGATTCCCGGCTAGATCATTCCTGGCTGGGTCTATAAGCAGAATGATTGCTTTTTGAAAAGCAAATTTCTATGGTTCTTCAATGGGGCTACGATCTAAATGTGTTTCTGCTTCAAAGGAAAGCAGCTAGGAGAAAGTTTCTTTTCCCAGTGTGTGAGGGAGCTGGAAAGCTGCAGAATGGTGCAGGAGATTACAGGCTAGGTCATTCCTGGCTGGGTCTATAAGCATTATGAGTGCTTTTTGCAAAGCGGATTTCTATGGTTCTTCAATGGGGCTAGGATGTAAACGTGTTTCTGCTTCAAAGGAAAGCAGCTAGGAGAGTTTCTTTTGCCAGTGTGTGATGCAGCTGGAAAGCTGCAGAATGGTGCAGGGGATTCCAGGCTAGGCCATTCCTGACTGGGTCTACACGCAGAAGGAGTGCTTTTTCTAAACGGCATTTCTAGGGCTCTTCAATGGGGCTAGGATGTAAACATGTTTCTGCTTCAAAGGAAAGCAGCTAGGAGAAAGTTTCTTTTGCCAGTGTGTAAGGGAGCTGGAAAGCTGCAGAATGGTGCAGGGGATTCCAGGCTAGGTCATTCCTGACTGGGTCTATAAGCAGTATGAGTGCTTTTTGTAAAGCAAATTTCATATGGTTCTTCAATGGGGCTAGGATGTAGCCGTGTTTCTTCTTCAAAGGAAAGCAGCTAGGAGAAAGTTTCTTTTGCCTGTGTGTGACGCAGCTGGAAGGCTGCAGAATGGTGCCGGGGATTCCAGGCTAGGTCATTCCTGACTGGGTCTATATGCAGAAGGAGTGCTTTTTGTAAAGCAAATTTCTATGTTTCTTCAAAGGGGCTAGGATTTAAACGTGTTTCTGCTTCAAAGGAAAGCAGCTAGGAGAAAGTTTCTTTTGCCAGTGTGTGAGGGAGTTGGAAAGCTGCAGAGTGGTGCAGGAGATTCCAGGCTAGGCCATTCCTGGCTGGGTCTATAAGCAGAAGGAGTGCTTTTTCTAAATGGCATTTCTATGGCTCTTCAATGGGGCTAGGACGTAAACGTGTTTCTGCTTCAAAGGAAAGCAGCTAGGAGAAAGTTTCTTGAGCCAGTGTGTGATGCAGGTGGAAAGCTGCAGAACGGTGCAGGAAATTCCAGGCTAGGCCATTCCTGGCTGAGTCTGTAAGCAGAAGGAGTGCTTTTTCTAAACGGTATTTCTATGTTTCTTCAGTGGGGCTCGGATGTTAACGTGTTTCTGCTTCTAAGGAAAGCAGCTAGGAGAAAGTTTCTTTTGCCAGTGTGTGACGCAGCTGGAAAGATGCAGAATGGTGCAGGGGATTCCAGGCTACGCCATTCCTGATGGGTCTATAAGCAGAAGGAGTGCTTTTTGTGAAGCGAATTTCTATGTTTCTTCAAAGGGGCTGGGATGTAAACGTGTTGTTGATTCAAAGGAAAGCAGCTAGGAGAAAGTTTCTTTTGCCAGTGTGTGACGCAGCTGGAAAGCTGCAGAATGGTGGAGGAGATTCCAGGCTAGGCCTTCCTGGCTGGCACTATAAGCAGAAGGAGTGCTTTTTCTAAACAGCATTTCTATGTTTCTTCAATGGGGCTAGGATGTAAACGTGTTTCTGCTTCAAAGTAAAGCAGCTCGGAGAAAGTTTCTTTTGCCAGTATGTGACGCAGCTGGAACGGTGCAGAATGGTGTAGGGGATTCCAGGCTAGGCCATTCCTGGATGGGTCTACACGCAGAAGGAGTGCTTTTTCTAAACGGCATTTCTATGGTTCTTCAATAGGACTAGGATGTAAACGTGTTACTGCTTCAAAGGAAAGCAGCTAGGAGAAAGTTTCTTTTGCCAGTGTGTGATGCAGCTGGAAAGCTGCAGAATGGTGCAGGAGATTCCAGGCTAAGCCATTCCTGGCTGGGTCTAGAAGTTGAAGGAGTGCTTTTTCTAAACGGTATTTCTATGGTTCTTCAGTGGGTCTAGGATGTATATGTGTTTCTGCTTCAAAGGAAAGCAGCTAGGAGAAAGTTTCTTTTGCCAGTGTGTGACACAGCTGGAAAGCTGCAGAATGGTGGAGGAGATTCCAGGCTAGGCCATTCCTGACTGGGTCTATAAGCAGAAGGAGTGCTTTTTCTAAACGGCATTTCTATGTTTCTTCAATGGGGCTAGGATGTAAACGTGTTTCTGCTTCAAAGGAAAGCAGCTAGGAGAAAGTTTCTTTTGCCAGTGTGTGACGTAGCTGGAAAGCTGGAGAATGGTGTAGGGGATTCCAGGCTAGGCCATTCCTGACTGGGTCTATAAGCAGAAGGAGTGCTTTTTGTAAAGCGAATTTCTATGGTTCTTCAATAGGGATAGGATGTAAATGTGTTTCTTCTTCAAAGGAAAGCAGCTAGGAGAAAGTTTCTTTTGCCAGTGTGGGACGCAGCTGGAAAGCTGCAGAACGGTGCAGGGGATTCCAGGCTAGGCCATTCCTGGATGGGTCTACATGCAGAAGAAGTGCGTATTCTAAACGGTATTTCTATGTTTCTTCAATGGGGCTAGGATGTAAACGTGTTTCTGCTTCAAAGGAAAGCAGCTAGGAGAAAGTTTCTTTTGCCAGTGTGTGACGCAGCTGGAAAGCTGCAGAATGGTGCAGGGGATTCCAGGCTAGGCCATTCCTGATGGGTCTAAAAGCAGAAGGAGTGCTTTTTGTAAAGCAAATTTCTATGTTTCTTCAAAGGGGCTAGGATGTAAACGTGTTTCTGCTTCAAAGGAAAGCAGCTAGGAGAAAGTTTCTTTTGCCAGTGTGTGACGCAGCAGGAAAGCTGCAGAATGGTGCAGGGGATTCCAGGCTAAGCCATTCCTGACTGGGTCTATAAGCAGAATGAGTGCTGTTTGTCTAGTGAATATCTATGGTTCTTCAATGGGGATAGGATGTAAACGTGTTTCTGCTTCAAAGGAAAGCGGCCAGGAGAAAGTTTCTTTTGCCAGTGTGTGATGCAGCTGGAAAGCTGCAGAATGGTGGAGGAGATTCCAGGCTAGGTCATTCCTGAGTGGGTCTATAAGCAGAATGAGTGCTGTTTGTAAAGTGAATATCTATGGTTCTTCAATGGGGATACGATGTAAACGTGTTTCTGCTTCAAAGGAAAGCAGCAAGGAGAAAGTTTCTTTTGCTAGTGCGTGACGCAGCGGAAAACTGCAGAACGGTGGAGGAGATTCCAGGCTAGGCCATTCCTGACTGGGTCTATAAGCAGAAGGAGTGCTTTTTCTAAACGGCATTTCTATGGTTCTTCAATAGGGATAGGATATAAACGTGTTTCTACTTCAAAGGAAAGCAGCTAGGAGAAAGTTGCTTTTGCCAGTGTGCGACGCAGCTGGAAAGCTGCAGAATGGTGTAGGGGATTCCAGGCTAGGTCATTCCTGACTGGCTCTATAAACAGAATGAGTGCTTTTTGTCAAGTGAATTTCTATGGTTCTTCAATGGGGATAGGATGTAAACGTGTTTCTGCTTCAAAGGAAAGTAGCTACGAGAAATTTTCTTTTGCCAGTGTGTGGCTCAGCTGGAAAGCTGCAAAATGGTGTAGGAGATTCCAGGCTAGGTCCTTCCTGGCTGGGTCTATAAGCAGAATGAGTGCTTTTTGTAAAGCGAATTTCTATGGTTCTTCAATAGGGATAGGATGTCAACGTGTTTCTGCTTCAAAGGAAAGCAGCTAGGAGAAAGTTTCTTTTGCCAGTGTGTGAGGGAGCTGGAAAGCTGCAGAACGGTGCAGGAAATTCCAGGCTAGGCCATTCCTGGCTGGGTCTGTAAGCAGAAGGAGTGCTTTTTCTAACCGGCATTTCTATGGTTCTTCAGTGGGGCTAGGATGTAGACGTGTTTCTTCTTCAAAGGAAAGCAGCTAGGAGAAAGTTTCTTTTGCCAGTGTGTGACGCAGCTGGAAAGCTGCAGAACGGTGCTGGGGATTCCAGGCTAGGTCATTCCTGACTGGGTCTATAAGCAGAAGGAATGCTTTTTGTAAAGCGAATTTCTATGGTTCTTCAATGGGGCTAGGATGTAAACGTGTTTCTGCTTCAAAGGAAAGCTGCTAGGAGAAAGTTTCTTTTGCCAGTGTGTCAGGGAGCTGGAAAGATGTTGAATGGTGCAGGGGATTCCAGGCTAGGTCATTCCTGACTGGGTCTATAAGCAGAGGGATTGCTTTTTCTAAATCGAATATCTATGTTTCTTCAAATGGGCTAGGATGTAAACGTGTTTCTGCTTCAAAGGAAAGCAGCTAGGAGAATGTTTCTTTTGCCAGTGAGTGACGCAGCTGGAAAGCTGCAGAATGGTGCAGGGGATTCCAGGCTAGGCCATTCCTGGCTGGGTCTGTAAGCAGAATGAGTGCTTTTTCTAAACGGTATTTCTATGTTTCTTCAGTGGGGCTAGGATGTAAATGTGTTTCTGCTTCAAAGGAAAGCAGCTAGGAGAAAGTTTCTTTTGGCAGTGTGTGACGCAGCTGGAAAGCTGCAGAATGGTGTAGGGGATTCCAGGCTAGGTCATTCCTGACTGGGTCTATAAGCAGAAGGAGTGCCTTTTGTAAAGCGAATTTCTATGGTTCTTCAATAGGGATAGGGTGTAAACGTGTTTCTGCTTCAAAGGAAAGCAGCTAGGAGAAAGTTTCTTTTGCCAGTGTGTGAGGGAGCTGGAAAGCTGCAGAATGGTGCAGGAGATTCCAGGCTAAGCCATTCCTGGCTGCGTCTACAAGCAGAAGGAGTGCTTTTTCTAGACGGCATTTCTATGGTTTTTCAATGGGACTAGGATGTAAACGTGTTTCTGCTTCAAAGGAAAGCAGCTAGGAGAAAGTTTCTTTTGCCAGTGTGTGACGCAGCTGGAAAGCTGCAGAATGGCGTAGGGGATTCCAGGCTAGGTCATTCCTGACTGGGTCTATAAGCAGAAGGAGTGCCTTTTGTAAAGCGAATTTCTATGGTTCTTCAATAGGGATAGGATGTAAATGTGTTTCTGCTTCAAAGGAAAGGAGCTAGGAGAAAGTTTCTTTTGCCAGTGTGTGACGCAGCTGGAACGGTGCAGAATGGTGTAGGGGATTCCAGGCTATGTCATTCCTGGCTGGGTATATAAGCAGAAGGAGTGCTTTTTCTAAGCAACATTTCTATGGTCCTTCAATGGGCACAGGATATAAACGTGTTTCTGCTTCAAAGGAAAGCAGCTAGGAGAAAGTTTCTTTTGCCAGTGTATGAGGGAGTTGGAAAGCTGCAGAACGGTGCAGGAAATTCCAGGCTAGGCCATTCCTGGCTGGGTCTGTAAGCAGAAGGAGTGCTTTTTCTAAACGATATTTCTATGGTTCTTCAGTGGGGCTAGGATGTAAATGTGTTTCTGCTTCAAAGGAAAGCAGCTAGGAGAAAGTTTCTTTTGGCAGTGTGTGACGCAGCTGGAAAGCTGCAGAATGGCGTAGGGGATTCCAGGCTAGGTCATTCCTGACTGGGTCTATAAGCAGAAGGAGTGCCTTTTGTAAAGCAAATTTCTATAGTTCTTCAATAGGGATAGGATGTAAATGTGTTTCTGCTTCAAAGGAAAGCAGCTAGGAGAAAGTTTCTTTTGCCAGTGTGTGAGGGAGCTGGAAAGCTGCAGAATGGTGCAGGAGATTCCAGGATAGGTCATTCCTGGCAGGGTCTACAAGCAGAAGGAGTGCTTTTTCTAAACAGAATTTCTATGTTTCTTCAATGGGGCTAGGATGTAAACCTGTTTCTGCTTCAAAGGAAAGCAGCTAGGAGAAAGTTTCTATTGCCAGTGTGTGAGGGAGCTGGAAAGCTGCAGAATGGTGCAGGGGATTAAAGGCTAAGCCATTCCTGATGGGTCTATAAGCAGGAGTGCTTTTTGTAAAGCGAATTTCTATGTTTCTTCAAAGGGGCTAGGATGTAAACGTCTTTCTGCTTCAAAGGAAAGCAGCTAGGAGAAAGTTTCTTTTGCCGGTGTGTGACGCAGCTGGAAAGCTGCAGAATGGTGTAGGGGATTCCAGGCGAGGTCATTCCTGACTGGGTCTATAAGCAGAAGGAGTGCCTTTTGTAAAGCGAATTTCTATGGTTCTTCAATAGGGATAGGATGTAAACGTGTTTCTGCAACAAAGGAAAGCAGCTAGGAGAAAGTTTCTTTTGCCAGTGTGTGAGGGAGCTGGAAAGCTGCAGAACGGTGGAGGAGATTCCAGACTAAGCCATTCCGAGCTGGGTCTACAAGCAGAAGGAGTGCTTTTTCTTAACGGCATTTCTATGGTTCTACAATGGGACTAGGATGTAAACATGTTTCTGCTTCAAAGGAAAGCAGCTAGGATAAAGTTTCTTTTGCCAGTGTGTGACGCAGCTGGAACGGTGCAGAATGGTGTAGGGGATTCCAGGCTAGGCCATTCCTGGCTGGGTCTATAAGCAGAAGGAGTGCTTTTTCTAAACAGCATTTCTATGGTTCTTCAATGGGGACAGGATGTAAACGTGTTTCTGCTTCAAAGGAAAGCAGCTACGAGAAAGTTTCTTTTGCCAGTGTTTGAGGGAGCTGGAAAGCTGCAGAATGGTGCAGGAGATTCCAGGCTAGGCCATTCCTGGCTGGGTCTATAAGCAGAAGGAGTACTTTTTGGAAAGTGAATTTCTATGGTTCTTCAATGGGGATAGGATGTAAACATGTTTCTGCTTCAAAGGAAAGCAGCTAGGAGAAAGTTTCTTCTGCCAGTGTGTGACGCAGATGGAAAGCTGCAGAATGGTGCAGAGGATTCCAGGCTAGGTCATTCCTGACTGGGTCTATAAGCAGAATGAATGCTTTTTGTAAAGCGAATTTCCATGGTTCTTCAATGGGGCTAGGATGTAAACGTGTTTCTGCTTCAAAGGAAAGCAGCTAGGAGAAAGTTTCTTTTGCCAGTGAGTGACGCAGCTAGAAAGCTGTAGAACGGTGCAGGGCATTCCAGGCTAGGTCATTCCTGACTGGCTCTATAAGCAGAAGGAATGCTTTTTGTAAGGCGAATTTCTATGGTTCTTCAATAGGGCTAGGATGTAAACGTGTTTCTGCTTCAAAGGAAAGCTGCTAGGAGAAAGTTTCTTTTGCCAGTGTGTCAGGGAGCTGGAAAGATGTTGAATGGTGCAGGGGATTCCAGGCTAGGTCATTCCTGACTGGGT